>NW_025958700.1:0-28962 GCF_023159225.1 Perognathus longimembris pacificus | reverse complement strand
TGACAAAATAAATCAAAAATAAAAATAAGTGGAAAAGGCGAGAGTGCGCGAGCACACAGGAGCAAAGACAAGCAGCGCAGCTTGATGCGTAGTAAAAAAAATAATAAATAGACAACTGGTCGACCTCATTAGAAATAAAAACCCAAAAGATTAGATAGACAAACAAACAAACACATAAATGTGGAGAGAAGGGCAGTGCGCGCAGGAGGAAAGGTAAACATCAGACAGACCTGAATCCTTATCTTTACAAGGTCGACCTCAGAACTTTGTTCAGTTTGTCTCGGTGACGGATAATGGAAGGAAGGGCAGGCAACTGGTCGAATTCATTTAAATAAACAATTAAAAAAATGATAAACTCTCAGGAATAGATAAATAATAACAAAAAATTGTAAAGTGGAGAAAGCGAGAGTGCGCGAATGCACTCAAGCAAACACAAACAGCACAGCACGATGCGTATTTTATTTTTAAAATTGACAAAATAAATCAAAAATAAATCAAAAATAAAAATAAGTGGAAAAGGCGAGAGTGCGCGAGCACACAGGAGCAAAGACAAGCAGCGCAGCTTGATGCGTTGTAAAAAAAATAATAAATAGACAACTGGTCGACCTCATTAGAAATAAAAACCCAAAAGATTAGATAGACAAACAAACAAACACATAAATGTGGAGAGAAGGGAAGTGCGCGCAGGAGCAAAAGTAAACAGCAGACAGACCTGAATCCTTATCTTTACAAGGTCGACCTCAGAACTTTGTTCAGTTTGTCTCGGTGACGGATAATGGAAGGAAGTGCAGGCAACTGGTCGACTTCATTAAAATAAACAAATAAAAAATAAGATAAACTCTCAGGAATAGATAAATAATAAGAAAAAAATTGTAAAGTGGAGAAAGCGAGAGCGCGCGAATGCACTCAAGCAAACACAAACAGCACAGCACGATGCGTATTTTTTTTTAAAATTGACAAAATAAATCAAAAATAAAAATAAGTGGAAAAGGCGAGAGTGCGCGAGCACACAGGAGCAAAGACAAGCAGCGCAGCTTGATGCGTAGTAAAAAAAATAATAAATAGACAACTGGGCGACCTCATTAGAAATAAAAACCCAAAAGATTAGATAGACAAACAAACAAACACATAAATGTGGAGAGAAGGGCAGTGCGCGCAGGAGCAAAGGTAAACAGCAGACAGACCTGAATACTTATCTTTACAAGGTCGACCTCAGAACTTTGTTCAGTTTGTCTCGGTGACGGATAATGGAAGGAAGGGCAGGCAACTGGTCGACTTCATTTAAATAAACAAAAAATAAGATAAACTCTCAGGAATAGATAAATAATAACAAAAAAATTGTAAAGTACAGAAAGCGAGAGCGCGCGAATGCACTCAAGCAAACACAAACAGCACAGCACGATGCGTATTTTTTTTAAATTGACAAAATAAATCAAAAATAAATCAAAAATAAAAATAAGTGGAAAAGGCGAGAGTGCGCGAGCACACAGGAGCAAAGACAAGCAGCGCAGCTTGATGCGTAGTAAAAAAAATAATAAATAGACAACTGGTCGACCTCATTAGAAATAAAAACCCAAAAGATTCGATAGACAAACAAACAAACACATAAATGTGGAGAGAAGGGCAGTGCGTGCAGGAGCAAAGATAAACAGCAGACAGACCTGAACCCTTATCTTTACAAGGTCGACCTCAGAACTTTGTTCAGTTTGTCTCGGTGACGGATAATGGAAGGAAGGGCAGGCAACTGGTCGACTTCATTTAAATAAACAAAAGATAATAAGATAAACTCTCAGGAATAGATAAATAATAACAAAAAAATTGTAAAGTGGAGAAAGCGAGAGCGCGGGAATGCACTCAAGCAAACACAAACAGCACAGCACGATGCGTATTTTTTTTTAAATTGGCAATACAAATCAAAAATAATCAAAAATAAAAATAAGTAGAAAAGGCGAGAGTGCGCGAGCACACAGGAGCAAAGACAAGCAGCGCAGCTTGATGCGTAGTAAAAAAAATAATAAATAGACAACTGGTCGACCTCATTAGAAATAAAAACCCAAAAGATTAGATAGACAAACAAACAAACACATAAATGTGGAGAGAAGGGCAGTGCGCGCATGAGCAAAGGTAAACATCACACAGACCTGAATCCTTATCTTTACAAGGTCGACCTCAGAACTTTGTTCAGTTTGTCTCGGTGACGGATAATGGAAGGAAGGGCAGGCAATTGGTCGACTTCTTTAAATAATCAAATAAAAAATAACATAAATTCTCAGGAATAGATAAATAATAACAAAAAAATTGTAAAGTGGAGAAAGCGAGAGCGCGCGAATGCACTCAAGCAAACACAAACAGCACAGCACGATGCGTATTTTTTTTAAAATTGACAAAATAAATCAAAAATAAATCAAAAATAAAAATTAGTGGAAAAGGCGAGAGTGCGCGAGCACACAGGAGCAAAGACAAGCAGCGCAGCTTGATGCGTAGTAAAAAAAATAATAAATAGACAACTGGTCGACCTCATTAGAAATAAAAACCCAAAAGATTAGATAGACAAACAAACAAAAACATAAATGTGGAGAGAAGGGCAGTGCGCGCAGGAGCAAACGTAAACAGCAGACAGACCTGAATCCTTATCTTTACAAGGTCGACCTCAGAACTTTGTTCAGTTTGTCTCGGTGACGGATAATGGAAGGAAGGGCAGGCAACTGGTCGACTTCATTTAAATAAACAAATAAAAAATAAGATAAACTCTCAGGAATAGATAAATAATAACAAAAAAATTGTAAAGTGGAGAAAGCGAGAGCGCGCGAATGCACTCAAGCAAACACAAACAGCACAGCACGATGCGTATTTTTTTTAAATTGACAAAATAAATCAAAATTAAATCAAAAATAAAAATAAGTGGAAAAGGCGAGAGTGCGCGAGCACACAGGAGCAAAGACAAGCAGCGCAGCTTGATGCGTAGTAAAAAAAAATAATAAATAGACAACTGGTCGACCTCATTAGAAATAAAAACCCAAAAGATTAGATAGACAAACAAACAAACACATAAATGTGGAGAGAAGGGCAGTGCGCGCAGGAGCAAAAGTAAACAGCAGACAGACCTGAATCCTTATCTTTACAAGGTCGACCTCAGAACTTTGTTCAGTTTGTCTCGGTGACGGATAATGGAAGGAAGGGCAGGCAACCGGTCGACTTCATTTAAATAAACAAATAAAAAATAAGATAAACTCTCAGGAATAGATAAATAATAACAAAAAATTGTAAAGTGGAGAAAGCGAGAGCGCGGGAATGCACTCAAGCAAACACAAACAGCACAGCACGATGCGTATGTTTTTTTTAAATTGACAAAATAAATCCAAAATAAAAATAAGTGGAAAAGGCGAGAGTGCGCGAGCACACAGGAGCAAAGACAAGCAGCGCAGCTTGATGCGTAGTTAAAAAAATAATAAATAGACAACTGGTCGACCTCATTAGAAATAAAAACCCAAAAGATTAGATAGACAAACAAACAAACACATAAATGTGGAGAGAAGGGCAGTGCGCGCAGGAGGAAAGGTAAACATCAGACAGACCTGAATCCTTATCTTTACAAGGTCGACCTCAGAACTTTGTTCAGTTTGTCTCGGTGACGGATAATGGAAGGAAGGGCAGGCAACTGGTCGAATTCATTTAAATAAACAATTAAAAAAATGATAAACTCTCAGGAATAGATAAATAATAACAAAAAATTGTAAAGTGGAGAAAGCGAGAGTGCGCGAATGCACTCAAGCAAACACAAACAGCACAGCACGATGCGTATTTTATTTTTAAAATTGACAAAATAAATCAAAAATAAATCAAAAATATAAATAAGTGGAAAAGGCGAGAGTGCGCGAGCACACAGGAGCAAAGACAAGCAGCGCAGCTTGATGCGTTGTAAAAAAAATAATAAATAGACAACTGGTCGACCTCATTAGAAATAAAAACCCAAAAGATTAGATAGACAAACAAACAAACACATAAATGTGGAGAGAAGGGCAGTGCGCGCAGGAGCAAAGGTAAACAGCAGACAGACCTGAATCCTTATCTTTACAAGGTCGACCTCAGAACTTTGTTCAGTTTGTCTCGGTGACGGATAATGGAAGGAAGTGCAGGCAACTGGTCGACTTCATTAAAATAAACAAATAAAAAATAAGATAAACTCTCAGGAATAGATAAATAATAAGAAAAAAATTGTAAAGTGGAGAAAGCGAGAGCGCGCGAATGCACTCAAGCAAACACAAACAGCACAGCACGATGCGTATTTTTTTTAAAATTGACAAAATAAATCAAAAATAAAAATAAGTGGAAAAGGCGAGAGTGCGCGAGCACACAGGAGCAAAGACAAGCAGCGCAGCTTGATGCGTAGTAAAAAAAATAATAAATAGACAACTGGGCGACCTCATTAGAAATAAAAACCCAAAAGATTAGATAGACAAACAAACAAACACATAAATGTGGAGAGAAGGGCAGTGCGCGCAGGAGCAAAGGTAAACATCACACAGACCTGAATCGTTATCTTTACAAGGTCGACCTCAGAACTTTGTTCAGTTTGTCTCGGTGACGGATAATGGAAGGAAGGGCAGGCAATTGGTCGACTTCTTTAAATAATCAAATAAAAAATAACATAAATTCTCAGGAATAGATAAATAATAACAAAAAAATTGTAAAGTGGAGAAAGCGAGAGCGCGCGAATGCACTCAAGCAAACACAAACAGCACAGCACGATGCGTATTTTTTTTAAAATTGACAAAATAAATCAAAAATAAATCAAAAATAAAAATTAGTGGAAAAGGCGAGAGTGCGCGAGCACACAGGAGCAAAGACAAGCAGCGCAGCTTGATGCGTAGTAAAAAAAATAATAAATAGACAACTGGTCGACCTCATTAGAAATAAAAACCCAAAAGATTAGATAGACAAACAAACAAAAACATAAATGTGGAGAGAAGGGCAGTGCGCGCAGGAGCAAACGTAAACAGCAGACAGACCTGAATCCTTATCTTTACAAGGTCGACCTCAGAACTTTGTTCAGTTTGTCTCGGTGACGGATAATGGAAGGAAGGGCAGGCAACTGGTCGACTTCATTTAAATAAACAAATAAAAAATAAGATAAACTCTCAGGAATAGATAAATAATAACAAAAAAATTGTAAAGTGGAGAAAGCGAGAGCGCGCGAATGCACTCAAGCAAACACAAACAGCACAGCACGATGCGTATTTTTTTTAAATTGACAAAATAAATCAAAATTAAATCAAAAATAAAAATAAGTGGAAAAGGCGAGAGTGCGCGAGCACACAGGAGCAAAGACAAGCAGCGCAGCTTGATGCGTAGTAAAAAAAAATAATAAATAGACAACTGGTCGACCTCATTAGAAATAAAAACCCAAAAGATTAGATAGACAAACAAACAAACACATAAATGTGGAGAGAAGGGCAGTGCGCGCAGGAGCAAAAGTAAACAGCAGACAGACCTGAATCCTTATCTTTACAAGGTCGACCTCAGAACTTTGTTCAGTTTGTCTCGGTGACGGATAATGGAAGGAAGGGCAGGCAACTGGTCGACTTCATTTAAATAAACAAATAAAAAATAAGATAAACTCTCAGGAATAGATAAATAATAACAAAAAATTGTAAAGTGGAGAAAGCGAGAGCGCGGGAATGCACTCAAGCAAACACAAACAGCACAGCACGATGCGTATGTTTTTTTTAAATTGACAAAATAAATCAAAAATAAAAATAAGTGGAAAAGGCGAGAGTGCGCGAGCACACAGGAGCAAAGACAAGCAGCGCAGCTTGATGCGTAGTAAAAAAAATAATAAATAGACAACTGGTCGACCTCATTAGAAATAAAAACCCAAAAGATTAGATAGACAAACAAACAAACACATAAATGTGGAGAGAAGGGCAGTGCGCGCAGGAGGAAAGGTAAACATCAGACAGACCTGAATCCTTATCTTTACAAGGTCGACCTCAGAACTTTGTTCAGTTTGTCTCGGTGACGGATAATGGAAGGAAGGGCAGGCAACTGGTCGAATTCATTTAAATAAACAATTAAAAAAATGATAAACTCTCAGGAATAGATAAATAATAACAAAAAATTGTAAAGTGGAGAAAGCGAGAGTGCGCGAATGCACTCAAGCAAACACAAACAGCACAGCACGATGCGTATTTTATTTTTAAAATTGACAAAATAAATCAAAAATAAATCAAAAATATAAATAAGTGGAAAAGGCGAGAGTGCACGAGCACACAGGAGCAAAGAGAAGCAGCGCAGCTTGATGCGTTGTAAAAAAAATAATAAATAGACAACTGGTCGACCTCATTAGAAATAAAAACCCAAAAGATTAGATAGACAAACAAACAAACACATAAATGTGGAGAGAAGGGCAGTGCGCGCAGGAGCAAAGGTAAACAGCAGACAGACCTGAATCCTTATCTTTACAAGGTCGACCTCAGAACTTTGTTCAGTTTGTCTCGGTGACGGATAATGGAAGGAAGTGCAGGCAACTGGTCGACTTCATTAAAATAAACAAATAAAAAATAAGATAAACTCTCAGGAATAGATAAATAATAAGAAAAAAATTGTAAAGTGGAGAAAGCGAGAGCGCGCGAATGCACTCAAGCAAACACAAACAGCACAGCACGATGCGTATTTTTTTTTAAATTGACAAAATAAATCAAAAATAAAAATAAGTGGAAAAGGCGAGAGTGCGCGAGCACACAGGAGCAAAGACAAGCAGCGCAGCTTGATGCGTAGTAAAAAAAATAATAAATAGACAACTGGGCGACCTCATTAGAAATAAAAACCCAAAAGATTAGATAGACAAACAAATAAACACATAAATGTGGAGAGAAGGGCAGTGCGCGCAGGAGCAAAGGTAAACAGCAGACAGACCTGAATACTTATCTTTACAAGGTCGACCTCAGAACTTTGTTCAGTTTGTCTCGGTGACGGATAATGGAAGGAAGGGCAGGCAACTGGTCGACTTCATTTAAATAAACAAAAAATAAGATAAACTCTCAGGAATAGATAAATAATAACAAAAAAATTGTAAAGTACAGAAAGCGAGAGCGCGCGAATGCACTCAAGCAAACACAAACAGCACAGCACGATGCGTATTTTTTTTAAATTGACAAAATAAATAAAAAATAAATCAAAAATAAAAATAAGTGGAAAAGGCGAGAGTGCGCGAGCACACAGGAGCAAAGACAAGCAGCGCAGCTTGATGCGTAGTAAAAAAAATAATAAATAGACAACTGGTCGACCTCATTAGAAATAAAAACCCAAAAGATTAGATAGACAAACAAACAAACACATAAATGTGGAGAGAAGGGCAGTGCGCGCAGGAGCAAAGGTAAACAGCAGACAGACCTGAATCCTTATCTTTACAAGGTCGACCTCAGAACTTTGTTCAGTTTGTCTCGGTGACGGATAATGGAAGGAAGTGCAGGCAACTGGTCGACTTCATTTAAATAAACAAATAAAAAATAAGATAAACTCTCAGGAATAGATAAATAATAACAAAAAAATTGTAAAGTGGAGAAAGCGAGAGCGCGCGAATGCACTCAAGCAAACACAAACAGCACAGCACGATGCGTATTTTTTTTAAATTGACAAAATAAATAAAAAATAAATCAAAAATAAAAATAAGTGGAAAAGGCGAGAGTGCGCGAGCACACAGGAGCAAAGACAAGCAGCGCAGCTTCATGCGTAGTAAAAAAAATAATAAATAGAAAACTGGTCGACCTCATTAGAAATAAAAACCCAAAAGATTAGATAGACAAACAAACAAACACATAAATGTGGAGAGAAGGGCAGTGCGCGCAGGAGCAAAGGTAAACAGCAGACAGACCTGAATCCTTATCTTTACAAGGTCGACCTCAGAACTTTGTTCAGTTTGTCTCGGTGACGGATAATGGAAGGAAGGGCAGGCAACTGGTCGACTTCATTTAAATAAACAAATAAAAAATAAGATAAACTCTCAGGAATAGATAAATAATAACAAAAAATTGTAAAGTGGAGAAAGCGAGAGCGCGGGAATGCACTCAAGCAAACACAAACAGCACAGCACGATGCGTATTTTTTTTTAAATTGACAAAATAAATCAAAAATAAAAATAAGTGGAAAAGGCGAGAGTGCGCGAGCACACAGGAGCAAAGACAAGCAGCGCAGCTTGATGCGTAGTAAAAAAAATAATAAATAGACAACTGGTCGACCTCATTAGAAATAAAAACCCAAAAGATTAGATAGACAAACAAACAAACACATAAATGTGGAGAGAAGGGCAGTGCGCGCAGGAGCAAAGGTAAACATCACACAGACCTGAATCCTTATCTTTACAAGGTCGACCTCAGAACTTTGTTCAGTTTGTCTCGGTGACGGATAATGGAAGGAAGGGCAGGCAATTGGTCGACTTCTTTAAATAATCAAATAAAAAATAACATAAATTCTCAGGAATAGATAAATAATAACAAAAAAATTGTAAAGTGGAGAAAGCGAGAGCGCGCGAATGCACTCAAGCAAACACAAACAGCACAGCACGATGCGTATTTTTTTTAAAATTGACAAAATAAATCAAAAATAAATCAAAAATAAAAATTAGTGGAAAAGGCGAGAGTGCGCGAGCACACAGGAGCAAAGACAAGCAGCGCAGCTTGATGCGTAGTAAAAAAAATAATAAATAGACAACTGGTCGACCTCATTAGAAATAAAAACCCAAAAGATTAGATAGACAAACAAACAAAAACATAAATGTGGAGAGAAGGGCAGTGCGCGCAGGAGCAAAGGTAAACAGCAGACAGACCTGAATCCTTATCTTTACAAGGTCGACCTCAGAACTTTGTTCAGTTTGTCTCGGTGACGGATAATGGAAGGAAGGGCAGGCAACTGGTCGACTTCATTTAAATAAACAAATAAAAAATAAGATAAACTCTCAGGAATAGATAAATAATAACAAAAAAATTGTAAAGTGGAGAAAGCGAGAGCGCGCGAATGCACTCAAGCAAACACAAACAGCACAGCACGATGCGTATTTTTTTTAAAATTGACAAAATAAATAAAAATTAAATCAAAAATAAAAATAAGTGGAAAAGGCGAGAGTGCGCGAGCACACAGGAGCAAAGACAAGCAGCGCAGCTTGATGCGTAGTAAAAAAAAATAATAAATAGACAACTGGTCGACCTCATTAGAAATAAAAACCCAAAAGATTAGATAGACAAACAAACAAACACATAAATGTGGAGAGAAGGGCAGTGCGCGCAGGAGCAAAGGTAAACAGCAGACAGACCTGAATCCTTATCTTTACAAGGTCGACCTCAGAACTTTGTTCAGTTTGTCTCGGTGACGGATAATGGAAGGAAGGGCAGGCAACTGGTCGACTTCATTTAAATAAACAAATAAAAAATAAGATAAACTCTCAGGAATAGATAAATAATAACAAAAAAATTGTAAAGTGGAGAAAGCGAGAGCGCGCGAATGCACTCAAGCAAACACAAACAGCACAGCACGATGCGTATTTTTTTTTAAATTGACAAAATAAATCAAAAATAAAAATAAGTGGAAAAGGCGAGAGTGCGCGAGCACACAGGAGCAAAGAAAAGCAGCGCAGCTTGATGCGTATTAAAAAAAATAATAAATAGACAACTGGTCGACTTCATTAGAAATAAAAACCCAAAAGATTAGATAGACAAACAAACAAACACATAAATGTGGAGAGAAGTGCAGTGCGCGCAGGAGCAACGGTAAAGAGCAGACAGACCTGAATCCTTATCTTTACAAGGTCGACCTCAGAACTTTGTTCAGTTTGTCTCGGTGACGGATAATGGAAGGATGGGCAGGCAACTGGTCGACTTCTTTAAATAAACAAATAAAAAATAACTTAAATTCTCAGGAATAGATAAATAATAACAAAAAAATTGTAAAGTGGAGAAAGCGAGAGCGCGCGAATGCACTCACGCAAACACAAACAGCACAGCACGATGCGTATTTTTTTTTAAATTGACAAAATAAATCAAAAATAAATCAAAAATAAAAATTATTGGAAAAGGCGAGAGTGCGCGAGCACACAGGAGCAAAGACAAGCAGCGCAGCTTGATGCGTAGTAAAAAAAATAATAAATAGAAAACTGGTCGACCTCATTAGAAATAAAAACCCAAAAGATTAGATAGACAAACAAACAAACACATAAATGTGGAGAGAAGGGCAGTGCGCGCAGGAGCAAAGGTAAACAGCAGACAGACCTGAATCCTTATCTTTACAAGGTCGAACTCAGAACTTTGTTCAGTTTGTCTCGGTGACGGATAATGGAAGGAAGGGCAGGCAACTGGTCGACTTCATTTAAATAAACAAATAAAAAATAAGATAAACTCTCAGGAATAGATAAATAATAACAAAAAATTGTAAAGTGGAGAAAGCGAGAGCGCGCGAATGCACTCAAGCAAACACAAACAGCACAGCACGATGCGTATTTTTTTTAAAATTGACAAAATAAATCAAAAATAAATCAAAAATAAAAATAAGTGGAAAAGGCGAGAGTGCGCGAGCACACAGGAGCAAAGAGAAGCAGGGCAGCTTGATGCGTAGTAAAAAAAATAATAAATAGACAACTGGTCGACCTCATTAGAAATAAAAACCCAAAAGATTAGATAGACAAACAAACAAACACATAAATGTGGAGAGAAGGGCAGTGCGCGCAGGAGCAAAGGTAAACAGCAGACAGACCTGAATCCTTATCTTTACAAGGTCGACCTCAGAACTTTGTTCAGTTTGTCTCGGTGACGGATAATGGAAGGAAGGGCAGGCAACTGGTCGACTTCATTTAAATAAACAAATAAAAAATAAGATAAACTCTCAGGAATAGATAAATAATAACAAAAAAATTGTAAAGTGGAGAAAGCGAGAGCGCGCGAATGCACTCAAGCAAACACAAACAGCACAGCACGATGCATATTTTTTTAAATTGACAAAATAAATCAAAAATAAATCAAAAATAAAAATAACTGGAAAAGGCGAGAGTGCGCGAGCACACAGGAGCAAAGACAAGCAGCGCAGCTTGATGCGTAGTAAAAAAATAATAAATAGACAACTGGGCGACCTCATTAGAAATAAAAACCCAAAAGATTAGATAGACAAACAAACAAACACATAAATGTGGAGAGATGGGCAGTGCGCGCAGGAGCAAAGGTAAACAGCAGACAGACCTGAATCCTTATCTTTACAAGGTCGACCTCAGAACTTTGTTCAGTTTGTCTCGGTGACGGATAATGGAAGGAAGGGCAGGCAACTGGTCGACTTCATTTAAATAAACAAATAAAAAATAAGATAAACTCTCAGGAATAGATAAATAATATCAAAAAAATTGTAAAGTGGAGAAAGCGAGAGCGCGCGAATGCAATCAAGCAAACACAAACAGCACAGCACGATGCGTATTTTTTTTTAAAATTGACAAAATATATCAAAAATAAATCAAAAATAAAAATAAGTGGAAAAGGCGAGAGTGCGCGAGCACACAGGAGCAAAGACAAGCAGCGCAGCTTGATGCGTAGTAAAAAAAATAATAAATAGGCAACTGGTCGACCCCCTTAGAAATAAAAACCCAAAAGTTTAGATAGACAAACCAACAAACACATAAATGTGGAGAGAAGGGCAGTGCGGGCAGGAGCAAAGGTAAACAGCAGACAGACCTGAATCCTTATCTTTACAAGGTCGACCTCAGAACTTTGTTCAGTTTGTCTCGGTGACGGATAATGGAAGGAAGGGCAGGCAACTGGTCGACTTCATTTAAATAAACAAATAAAAAATAAGATAAACTCTCAGGAATAGATAAATATAACAAAAAAATTGTAATGTGGAGAAAGCGAGAGCGCGCGAATGCCCTCAAGCAAACACAAACAGCACAGCACGATGCGTATTTTTTTTAAATTGACAAAATAAATCAAAAATAAATCAAAAATAAAAATAAGTGGAAAAGGCGAGAGTGCGCGAGCACACAGGAGCAAAGACAAGCAGCGCAGCTTGATGCGTAGTAAAAAAAATAATAAATAGACAACTGGTCGACCTCATTAGAAATAAAAACCCAAAAGATTAGATAGACAAACAAACAAACACATAAATGTGGAGAGAAGGGCAGTGCGCGCAGGAGCAAAGGTAAACAGCAGACAGACCTGCATCCTTATCTTTACAAGGTCGACCTCAGAACTTTGTTCAGTTTGTCTCGGTGACGGATAATGGAAGGAAGGGCAGGCAACTGGTCGACTTCATTTAAATAAACAAATAAAAATAAGATAAACTCTCAGGAATAGATAAATAATAACAAAAAAATTGTAAAGTGGAGAAAGGGAGAGCGCGCGAATGCACTCAAGCAAACACAAACAGCACAGCACGATGCGTATTTTTTTTTAAATTGACAAAATAAATCAAAAATAATTCAAAAATAAAAATAAGTGGAAAAGGCGAGAGTGCGCGAGCACACAGGAGCAAAGACAAGCAGCGCAGCTTGATGCGTAGTAAAAAAAATAATAAATAGACAACTGGTCGACCTCATTAGAAATAAAAACCCAAAAGATTAGATAGACAAACAAACAAACACATAAATGTGGAGAGAAGGGCAGTGCGCGCAGGAGCAAAGGTAAACAGCAGACAGACCTGAATTCCTATCTTTACAAGGTCGACCTCAGAACTTTGTTCAGTTTGTCTCGGTGACGGATAATGGAAGGAAGGGCAGGCAACTGGTCGACTTCATTTAAATAAACAAATAAAAATTAAGATAAACTCTCAGGAATAATTAAATAATAACAAAAAAATTGTAAAGTGGAGAAAGCGAGAGCGCGCGAATGCACTCAAGCAAACACAAACAGCACAGCACGATGCGTATTTTATTTTTAAAATTGACAAAATAAATCAAAAATAAATCAAAAATAAAAATACGTGGAAAAGGCGAGAGTGCGCGAGCACACAGGAGCAAAGACAAGCAGCGCAGCTTGATGCGTAGTAAAAAAAAATAATAAATAGACAACTGGTCGACCTCATTAGAAATAAAATCCCAAAAGATTAGATAGACAAACAAACAATCACATAAATGTGGAGAGAAGGGCAGTGCGCGCAGGAGCAAAGGTAAACAGCAGACAGACCTGAATCCTTATCTTTTCAAGGTCGACCTCAGAACTTTGTTCAGTTTGTCTCGGTGACGGATAATGGAAGGAAGGGCAGGCAACTGGTCGACTTCATTTAAATAAACAAATAAAAAATAAGATAAACTCTCAGGAATAGATAAATAATAACAAAAAAATTGTAGAGTGGAGAAAGCGAGAGCGAGCGAATGCACTCAAGCAAACACAAACAGCACAGCACGATGCGTATTTTTTTTAAATTGACAATATAAATCAAAAATAAATCAAAAATAAAAATAAGTGGAAAAGGCGAGAGTGCGCGAGCACACAGGAGCAAAGACAAGCAGCGCAGCTTGATGCGTAGTAAAAAAAATAATAAATAGACAACTGGTGGACCTCATTAGAAATAAAAACCCAAAAGATTAGATAGACAAACAAAAAACACATAAATGTGGAGAGAAGGGCAGTGCGCGCAGGAGCAAAGGTAAACAGCACACAGACCTGAATCCTTATCTTTACAAGGTCGACCTCAGAACTTTGTTCAGTTTGTCTCGGTGACGGATAATGGAAGGAAGGGCAGGCAACTGGTCGACTTCATTTAAATAAACAAATAAAAAATAAGATAAACTCTCAGGAATAGATAAATAATAACAAAAAAATTGTAAAGTGCAGAAAGCGAGAGCGCGCGAATGCACTCAAGCAAACACAAACAGCACAGCACGATGCGTATTTTATTTTTAAAACTGACAAAATAAATCAAAAATAAATCAAAAATAAAAATAAGTGGAAAAGGCGAGAGTGCGCGAGCACACAGGAGCAATGACAAGCAGCGCAGCTTGATGCGTAGAAAAAAAATAATAAATAGACAACTGGTCGACCTCATTAGAAATAAAAACCCAAAAGATTAGATAGACAAACAAACAAACACATAAATGTGGAGAGAAGGGCAGTGCGCGCATGAGCAAAGGTAAACAGCAGACAGACCTGAATCCTTATCTTTACAAGGTCGACCTCAGAACTTTGTTCAGTTTGTCTCGGTGACGGATAATGGAAGGAAGGGCAGGCAACTGGTCGACTTCATTTAAACAAACAAATAAAAAATAAGATAAACTCTCAGGAATAGATAAATAATAACAAAAAAATTGTAAAGTGGAGAAAGCGAGAGCGCGCGAATGCACTCAAGCAAACACAAACAGCACAGCACGATGCGTATTTTTTTTTAAAATTGACAAAATAAATCAAAAATAAATCAAAAATAAAAATAAGTGGAAAAGGCGAGAGTGCGCGAGCACACAGGAGCAAAGACAAGCAGCGCAGCTTGATGCGTAGTAAAAAAAATAATAAATAGACAACTGGTCGACCTCATTAGAAATAAAATCCCAAAAGATTAGATAGACAAACAAACAAACACATAAATGTGGAGAGAAGGGCAGTGCGCGCAGGAGCAAAGGTAAACAGCAGACAGACCTGAATCCTTATCTTTACAAGGTCGACCTCAGAACTTTGTTCAGTTTGTCTCGGTGACGGATAATGGAAGGAAGGGCAGGCAACTGGTCGACTTCATTTAAATAAACAAATAAAAAATAAGATAAACTCTCAGGAATAGATAAATAATAACAAAAAAATTGTAAAGTGGAGAAAGCGAGAGCGCGCGAATGCACTCAAGCAAACACAAACAGCACAGCACGATGCGTATTTTTTTTTAAAATTGACAAAATAAATCAAAAATAAATCAAAAATAAAAATAAGTGGAAAAGGCGAGAGTGCGCGAGCACACAGGAGCAAAGACAAGCAGCGCAGCTTGATGCGTAGTAAAAAAAAATAATAAATAGACAACTGGTCGACCTCATTAGAAATAAAAACCCAAAAGATTAGATAGACAAACAAACAAACACATAAATGTGGAGAGAAGGGCAGTGCGCGCAGGAGCAAAGGTAAACAGCAGACAGACCTGCATCCTTATCTTTACAAGGTCGACCTCAGAACTTTGTTCAGTTTGTCTCGGTGACGGATAATGGAAGGAAGGGCAGGCAACTGGTCGACTTCATTTAAATAAACAAATAAAAAATAAGATAAACTCTCAGGAATAGATAAATAATAACAAAAAAATTGTAAAGTGGAGAAAGGGAGAGCGCGCGAATGCACTCAAGCAAACACAAACAGCACAGCACGATGCGTATTTTTTTTTAAATTGACAAAATAAATCAAAAATAATTCAAAAATTAAAATAAGTGGAAAAGGCGAGAGTGCGCGAGCACACAGGAGCAAAGACAAGCAGCGCAGCTTGATGCGTAGTAAAAAAAATAATAAATAGACAACTGGTCGACCTCATTAGAAATAAAAACCCAAAAGATTAGATAGACAAACAAACAAACACATAAATGTGGAGAGAAGGGCAGTGCGCGCAGGAGCAAAGGTAAACAGCAGACAGACCTGAATCCTTATCTTTACAAGGTCGACCTCAGAACTTTGTTCAGTTTGTCTCGGTGACGGATAATGGAAGGAAGGGCAGGCAACTGGTCGACTTCATTTAAATAAACAAATAAAAATTAAGATAAACTCTCAGGAATAATTAAATAATAACAAAAAAATTGTAAAGTGGAGAAAGCGAGAGCGCGCGAATGCACTCAAGCAAACACAAACAGCACAGCACGATGCGTATTTTATTTTTAAAATTGACAAAATAAATCAAAAATAAATCAAAAATAAAAATACGTGGAAAAGGCGAGAGTGCGCGAGCACACAGGAGCAAAGACAAGCAGCGCAGCTTGATGCGTAGTAAAAAAAAATAATAAATAGACAACTGGTCGACCTCATTAGAAATAAAATCCCAAAAGATTAGATAGACAAACAAACAAACACATAAATGTGGAGAGAAGGGCAGTGCGCGCAGGAGCAAAGGTAAACAGCAGACAGACCTGAATCCTTATCTTTTCAAGGTCGACCTCAGAACTTTGTTCAGTTTGTCTCGGTGACGGATAATGGAAGGAAGGGCAGGCAACTGGTCGACTTCATTTAAATAAACAAATAAAAAATAAGATAAACTCTCAGGAATAGATAAATAATAACAAAAAAATTGTAGAGTGGAGAAAGCGAGAGCGAGCGAATGCACTCAAGCAAACACAAACAGCACAGCACGATGCGTATTTTTTTTAAATTGACAATATAAATCAAAAATAAATCAAAAATAAAAATAAGTGGAAAAGGCGAGAGTGCGCGAGCACACAGGAGCAAAGACAAGCAGCGCAGCTTGATGCGTAGTAAAAAAAATAATAAATAGACAACTGGTGGACCTCATTAGAAATAAAAACCCAAAAGATTAGATAGACAAACAAAAAACACATAAATGTGGAGAGAAGGGCAGTGCGCGCAGGAGCAAAGGTAAACAGCACACAGACCTGAATCCTTATCTTTACAAGGTCGACCTCAGAACTTTGTTCAGTTTGTCTCGGTGACGGATAATGGAAGGAAGGGCAGGCAACTGGTCGACTTCATTTAAATAAACAAATAAAAAATAAGATAAACTCTCAGGAATAGATAAATAATAACAAAAAAATTGTAAAGTGCAGAAAGCGAGAGCGCGCGAATGCACTCAAGCAAACACAAACAGCACAGCACGATGCGTATTTTATTTTTAAAACTGACAAAATAAATCAAAAATAAATCAAAAATAAAAATAAGTGGAAAAGGCGAGAGTGCGCGAGCACACAGGAGCAATGACAAGCAGCGCAGCTTGATGCGTAGAAAAAAAAAATAAATAGACAACTGGTCGACCTCATTAGAAATAAAAACCCAAAAGATTAGATAGACAAACAAACAAACACATAAATGTGGAGAGAAGGGCAGTGCGCGCATGAGCAAAGGTAAACAGCAGACAGACCTGAATCCTTATCTTTACAAGGTCGACCTCAGAACTTTGTTCAGTTTGTCTCGGTGACGGATAATGGAAGGAAGGGCAGGCAACTGGTCGACTTCATTTAAACAAACAAATAAAAAATAAGATAAACTCTCAGGAATAGATAAATAATAACAAAAAAATTGTAAAGTGGAGAAAGCGAGAGCGCGCGAATGCACTCAAGCAAACACAAACAGCACAGCACGATGCGTATTTTTTTTTAAAATTGACAAAATAAATCAAAAATAAATCAAAAATAAAAATAAGTGGAAAAGGCGAGAGTGCGCGAGCACACAGGAGCAAAGACAAGCAGCGCAGCTTGATGCGTAGTAAAAAAAATAATAAATAGACAACTGGTCGACCTCATTAGAAATAAAATCCCAAAAGATTAGATAGACAAACAAACAAACACATAAATGTGGAGAGAAGGGCAGTGCGCGCAGGAGCAAAGGTAAACAGCAGACAGACCTGAATCCTTATCTTTACAAGGTCGACCTCAGAACTTTGTTCAGTTTGTCTCGGTGACTGATAATGGAAGGAAGGGCAGGCAACTGGTCGACTTCATTTAAATAAACAAATAAAAAATAAGATAAACTCTCAGGAATAGATAAATAATAACAAAAAAATTGTAAAGTGGAGAAAGCGAGAGCGCGCGAATGCACTCAAGCAAACACAAACAGCACAGCACGATGCGTATTTTTTTTTAAAATTGACAAAATAAATCAAAAATAAATCAAAAATAAAAATAAGTGGAAAAGGCGAGAGTGCGCGAGCACACAGGAGCAAAGACAAGCAGCGCAGCTTGATGCGTAGTAAAAAAAAATAATAAATAGACAACTGGTCGACCTCATTAGAAATAAAAACCCAAAAGATTAGATAGACAAACAAACAAACACATAAATATGGAGAGAAGGGCAGTGCGCGCAGGAGCAAAGGTAAACAGCAGACAGACCTGCATCCTTATCTTTACAAGGTCGACCTCAGAACTTTGTTCAGTTTGTCTCGGTGACGGATAATGGAAGGAAGGGCAGGCAACTGGTCGACTTCATTTAAATAAACAAATAAAAAATAAGATAAACTCTCAGGAATAGATAAATAATAACAAAAAAATTGTAAAGTGGAGAAAGGGAGAGCGCGCGAATGCACTCAAGCAAACACAAACAGCACAGCACGATGCGTATTTTTTTTTAAATTGACAAAATAAATCAAAAATAATTCAAAAATAAAAATAAGTGGAAAAGGCGAGAGTGCGCGAGCACACAGGAGCAAAGACAAGCAGCGCAGCTTGATGCGTAGTAAAAAAAATAATAAATAGACAACTGGTCGACCTCATTAGAAATAAAAACCCAAAAGATTAGATAGACAAACAAACAAACACATAAATGTGGAGAGAAGGGCAGTGCGCGCAGGAGCAAAGGTAAACAGCAGACAGACCTGAATCCTTATCTTTACAAGGTCGACCTCAGAACTTTGTTCAGTTTGTCTCGGTGACGGATAATGGAAGGAAGGGCAGGCAACTGGTTGACTTCATTTAAATAAACAAATAAAAAATATGATAAACTCTCAGGAATAGATAAATAATAACAAAAAAAATTGTAAAGTGGAGAAAGCGACAGCGCGCGAATGCACTCAAGCAAACACAGACAGCACAGCACGATGCGTATTTTTTTTAAATTGACAAAATAAATCAAAAATAAATCAAAAATAAAAATAAGTGGAAAAGGCGAGAGTGCGCGAGCACACAGGACCAAAGACAAGCAGCGCAGCTTGATGCGTAGTAAAAAAAATAATAAATAGACAACTGGTCGACCTCATTAGAAATAAAAACCCAAAAGATTAGATAGACAAACAAACAAACACATAAATGTGGAGAGAAGGGCAGTGCGCGCAGGAGCAAAGGTAAACAGCAGACAGACCTGAATTCCTATCTTTACAAGGTCGACCTCAGAACTTTGTTCAGTTTGTCTCGGTGACGGATAATGGAAGGAAGGGCAGGCAACTGGTCGACTTCATTTAAATAAACAAATAAAAATTAAGATAAACTCTCAGGAATAATTAAATAATAACAAAAAAATTGTAAAGTGGAGAAAGCGAGAGCGCGCGAATGCACTCAAGCAAACACAAACAGCACAGCACGATGCGTATTTTATTTTTAAAATTGACAAAATAAATCAAAAATAAATCAAAAATAAAAATACGTGGAAAAGGCAAGAGTGCGCGAGCACACAGGAGCAAAGACAAGCAGCGCAGCTTGATGCGTAGTAAAAAAAAATAATAAATAGACAACTGGTCGACCTCATTAGAAATAAAATCCCAAAAGATTAGATAGACAAACAAACAATCACATAAATGTGGAGAGAAGGGCAGTGCGCGCAGGAGCAAAGGTAAACAGCAGACAGACCTGAATCCTTATCTTTTCAAGGTCGACCTCAGAACTTTGTTCAGTTTGTCTCGGTGACGGATAATGGAAGGAAGGGCAGGCAACTGGTCGACTTCATTTAAATAAAAAAATAAAAAATAAGATAAACTCTCAGGAATAGATAAATAATAACAAAAAAATTGTAGAGTGGAGAAAGCGAGAGCGAGCGAATGCACTCAAGCAAACACAAACAGCACAGCACGATGCGTATTTTTTTTAAATTGACAATATAAATCAAAAATAAATCAAAAATAAAAATAAGTGGAAAAGGCGAGAGTGCGCGAGCACACAGGAGCAAAGACAAGCAGCGCAGCTTGATGCGTAGTAAAAAAAATAAGAAATAGACAACTGGTGGACCTCATTAGAAATAAAAACCCAAAAGATTAGATAGACAAACAAAAAACACATAAATGTGGAGAGAAGGGCAGTGCGCGCAGGAGCAAAGGTAAACAGCACACAGACCTGAATCCTTATCTTTACAAGGTCGACCTCAGAACATTGTTCAGTTTGTCTCGGTGACGGATAATGGAAGGAAGGGCAGGCAACTGGTCGACTTCATTTAAATAAACAAATAAAAAATAAGATAAACTCTCAGGAATAGATAAATAATAACAAAAAAATTGTAAAGTGCAGAAAGCGAGAGCGCGCGAATGCACTCAAGCAAACACAAACAGCACAGCACGATGCGTATTTTATTTTTAAAATTGACAAAATAAATCAAAAATAAATCAAAAATAAAAATAAGTGGAAAAGGCGAGAGTGCGCGAGCACACAGGAGCAATGACAAGCAGCGCAGCTTGATGCGTAGTAAAAAAAATAATAAATAGACAACTGGTCGACCTCATTAGAAATAAAATCGCAAAAGATTAGATAGACAAACAAACAAACACATAAATGTGGAGAGAAGGGCAGTGCGCGCATGAGCAAAGGTAAACAGCAGACAGACCTGAATCCTTATCTTTACAAGGTCGACCTCAGAACTTTGTTCAGTTTGTCTCGGTGACGGATAATGGAAGGAAGGGCAGGCAACTGGTCGACTTCATTTAAACAAACAAATAAAAAATAAGATAAACTCTCAGGAATAGATAAATAATAACAAAAAAATTGTAAAGTGGAGAAAGCGAGAGCGCGCGAATGCACTCAAGCAAACACAAACAGCACAGCACGATGCGTATTTTTTTTAAATTGACAATATAAATCAAAAATAAATCAAAAATAAAAATAAGTGGAAAAGGCGAGAGTGCGCGAGCACACAGGAGCAAAGACAAGCAGCGCAGCTTGATGCGTAGTAAAAAAAATAAGAAATAGACAACTGGTGGACCTCATTAGAAATAAAAACCCAAAAGATTAGATAGACAAACAAAAAACACATAAATGTGGAGAGAAGGGCAGTGCGCGCAGGAGCAAAGGTAAACAGCACACAGACCTGAATCCTTATCTTTACAAGGTCGACCTCAGAACATTGTTCAGTTTGTCTCGGTGACGGATAATGGAAGGAAGGGCAGGCAACTGGTCGACTTCATTTAAATAAACAAATAAAAAATAAGATAAACTCTCAGGAATAGATAAATAATAACAAAAAAATTGTAAAGTGCAGAAAGCGAGAGCGCGCGAATGCACTCAAGCAAACACAAACAGCACAGCACGATGCGTATTTTATTTTTAAAATTGACAAAATAAATCAAAAATAAATCAAAAATAAAAATAAGTGGAAAAGGCGAGAGTGCGCGAGCACACAGGAGCAATGACAAGCAGCGCAGCTTGATGCGTAGTAAAAAAAATAATAAATAGACAACTGGTCGACCTCATTAGAAATAAAATCCCAAAAGATTAGATAGACAAACAAACAAACACATAAATGTGGAGAGAAGGGCAGTGCGCGCATGAGCAAAGGTAAACAGCAGACAGACCTGAATCCTTATCTTTACAAGGTCGACCTCAGAACTTTGTTCAGTTTGTCTCGGTGACGGATAATGGAAGGAAGGGCAGGCAACTGGTCGACTTCATTTAAATAAACAAATAAAAAATAAGATAAACTCTCAGGAATAGATAAATAATAACAAAAAAATTGAAAAGTGGAGAAAGCGAGAGCGCGCGAATGCACTCAAGCAAACACAAACAGCACAGCACGATGCGTATTTTTTTTAAAATTGACAAAATAAATCAAAAATAAATCAAAAATAAAAATAAGTGGAAAAGGCGAGAGTGCGCGAGCACACAGGAGCAAAGACAAGCAGCGCAGCTTGATGCGTAGTAAAAAAAAATAATAAATAGACAACTGGTCGACCTCATTAGAAATAAAAACCCAAAAGATTAGATAGACAAACAAACAAACACATAAATGTGGAGAGAGGGGCAGTGCGCACAGGAGCAAAGGTAAACAGCAGACAGAACTGAATCCTTATCTTTACAAGGTCGACCTCAGAACTTTGTTCAGTTTGTCTCGGTGACGGATAATGGAAGGAAGGGCAGGCAACTGGTCGACTTCATTTAAATAAACAAATAAAAAATAAGAAACTCTCAGGAATAGATAAATAATAACAAAAAAATTGTAAAGTGGAGAAAGCGAGAGCGCGCGAATGCACTCAAGCAAACACAAACAGCACAGCTCGATGCGTATTATTTTTTTAAATTGACAAAATAAATCAAAAATAAATCAAAAATAAAAATAAGTGGAAAAGGCGAGAGTGCGCGAGCACACAGGAGCAAAGACAAGCAACGCAGCTTGATGCGTTGTAAAAAAGTAATAAATAGACAACTGGTCGACCTCATTAGAAATAAAAACCCAAAAGATTAGATAGACAAACAAACAAACACATAAATGTGGAGAGAAGGGCAGTGCGCGCAGGAGCAAAGGTAAACAGCAGACAGACCTGAATCCTTATCTTTACAAGGTCGACCTCAGAACTTTGTTCAGTTTGTCTCGGTGACGGATAATGGAAGGAAGGGCAGGCAACTGGTCGACTTCATTTAAATAAACAAATAAAAAATAAGATAAACTCTCAGGAATAGATAAATAATAACAAAAAAATTGTAAAGTGGAGAAAGCGAGAGCGCGCGAATGCACTCAAGCAAACACAAACAGCACAGCACGATGCGTATTTTTTTTTAAATTGACAAAATAAATCAAAAATAAATGAAAAATAAATAAGTGGAAAAGGCAAGAGTGCGCGAGCACACAGGAGCAAACACAAGCAGCGCAGCTTGATGAGTAGTAAAAAAAATAATAAATAGACAACTAGTCGACCTCATTAGAAATAAAAACCCAAAAGATTAGATAGACAAACAAATAAACACATAAATGTGGAGAGAAGGGCAGTGCGCGCAGGAGCAAAGGTAAACAGCAGACAGACCTGAATCCTTATCTTTACAAGGTCGACCTCAGAACTTTGTTCAGTTTGTCTCGGTGACGGATAATGGAAGGAAGGGCAGGCAACTGGTCGACTTCATTTAAATAAACAAATAAAAAATAAGATAAACTCTCAGGAATAGATAAATAATAACGAAAAAATTGTTAAGTGGAGAAAGCGAGAGCGCGCGAATGCACTCAAGCAAACACAAACAGCACAGCTCGATGCGTATTTTTTTTTAAATTGACAAAATAAATCTAAAATAAATCAAAAATAAAAATAAGTGGAAAAGGCGAGAGTGCGCGAGCACACAGGAGCAAAGACAAGCAGCGCAGCTTGATGCATAGTAAAAAAAGTAATAAATAGACAACTGGTCGACCTCATTAGAATAAAAACCCAAAAGATTAGATAGGACAAACAAACAAACACATAAATGTGGAGAGAAGGGCAGTGCGCGCAGGAGCAAAGGTAAACAGCAGACAGACCTGAATCCTTATCTTTACAAGGTCGACCTCAGAACTTTGTTCAGTTTGTCTCGGTGACGGATAATGGAAGGAAGGGCAGGCAACTGGTCGACTTCATTTAAATAAACAAATAAAAATAAGATAAACTCTCAGGAATAGATAAATAATAACAAAAAAATTGTAAAGTGGAGAGAGGGAGAGCGCGCGAATGCACTCAAGCAAACACAAACAGCACAGCACGATGCGTATTTTTTTTTAAAATTGACAAAATAAATCAAAAATAAATCAAAAATAAAAAATAAGTGGAAAAGGCGAGAGTGCGCGAGCACACAGGAGCAAAGACAAGCAGCGCAGCTTGATGCGTAGTAAAAAAAATAATAAATAGACAACTGGTCGACCTCATTAGAAATAAAACCCCAAAAGATTAGATAGACAAACAAACAAACACATAAATGTGGAGGAGAGGGCAGTGCGCGCAGGAGCAAAGGTAAACAGCAGACAGACCTGAATCCTTATCTTTACAAGGTCGACCTCAGAACTTTGTTCAGTTTGTCTCGGTGACGGATAATGGAAGGAAGGGCAGGCAACTGGTCGACTTCATTTAAATAAAGAAATAAAAATAAGATAAACTCTCAGGAATAGATAAATAATAACAAAAAAATTGTAAAGTGGAGAAGCGAGAGCGCGCGAATGGACTCAAGCAAACACAAACAGCACAGCAGGATGCGTATTTTTTTTTGAAATTGACAAAATAAATAAAAAATAAATCAAAAATAAAAATAAGTGGAAAAGGCGAGAGTGCGCGAGCACACAGGAGCAAAGACAAGCAGCGCAGCTTGATGCGTAGTAAAAAAAATAATAAATAGACAACTGTCGACCTCATTAGAAATAAAAACCCAAAAGATTAGATAGACAAACAAACAAACACATAAATGTGGAGAGAAGGGCAGTGCGCGCAGGAGCAAAGGTAAACAGCAGACAGACCTGAATCCTTATCTTTACAAGGTCGACCTCAGAACTTTGTTCAGTTTGTCTCGGTGACGGATAATGGAAGGAAGGGCAGGCAACTGGTCGACTTCATTTAAATAAACAAATAAAAAATAAGATAAACTCTCAGGAATAGATAAATAATAACAAAAAATTGTAAAGTGGAGAAAGCGAGAGCGCGCGAATGCACACAAGCAAACACAAACAGCACAGCACGATGCGTATTTTTTTTTTAAATTGACAAAATAAATCAAAAATAAATCAAAAATTAAAATAAGTGGAAAAGGCGAGAGTGCGCGAGCACACAGGAGCAAAGACAAGCAGCGCAGCTGATGCGTAGTAAAAAAAGTAATAAATAGACAACTGGTCGACCTCATTAGAAATAAAAACCCAAAAGATTAGATAGACAAACAAACAAACACATAAATGTGGAGAGAAGGGCAGTGCGCGCAGGAGCAAAGGTAAACAGCAGACAGACCTGAATCCTTATCTTTACAAGGTCGACCTCAGAACTTTGTTCAGTTTGTCTCGGTGACGGATAATGGAAGGAAGGGCAGGCAACTGGTCGACTTCATTTAAATAAACAAATAAAAATAAGATAAACTCTCAGGAATAGATAAATAATAACAAAAAAATTGTAAAGTGGAGAGAGGGAGAGCGCGCGAATGCACTCAAGCAAACACAAACAGCACAGCACGATGCGTATTTTTTTTTAAAATTGACAAAATAAATCAAAAATAAATCAAAAATAAAAAATAAGTGGAAAAGGCGAGAGTGCGCGAGCACACAGGAGCAAAGACAAGCAGCGCAGCTTGATGCGTAGTAAAAAAAATAATAAATAGACAACTGGTCGACCTCATTAGAAATAAAAACCCCAAAAGATTAGATAGACAAACAAACAAACACATAAATGTGGACAGAAGGGCAGTGCGCGCAGGAGCAAAGGTAAACAGCAGACAGACCTGAATCCTTATCTTTACAAGGTCGACCTCAGAACTTTGTTCAGTTTGACTCGGTGACAGATAATGGAAGGAAGGGCAGGCAACTGGTCGACTTCATTTAAATAAACAAATAAAAAATAGATAAACTCTCAGGAATAGATAAATAATAACAAAAAAATTGTAAAGTGGAGAAAGCGAGAGCGCGCGAATGCACTCAAGCAAACACAAATAGCACAGCACGATGCGTATTTTTTTTTAAATTGACAAAATAAATCAAAAATAAAAATAAATGGAAAAGGCGAGAGTGCGCGAGCACACAGGAGCAAAGACAAGCAGCGCAGCTTGATGCGTAATAAAAAAAATAATAAATAGACAACTGGTCGACCTCATTAGAAATAAAAACCCAAAAGATTAGATAGACAAACAAACAAACACATAAATGTGGAGAGAAGGGCAGTGCGCGCAGGAGCAAAGGTAAACAGCAGACAGACCTGAATCCTTATCTTTACAAGGTCGACCTCAGAACTTTGTTCAGTTTGTCTCGCTGACGGATAATGGAAGGAAGGGCAGGCAACTGGTCGACTTCATTTAAATAAACAAAAAATTAGATAAACACTCAGGAATAGATAAATAATAACAAAAAAATTGTAAAGTGGAGAAAGCGAGAGCGCGCGAATGCACTCAAGCAAACACAAACAGCACAAAACGATGCGTATTTTTTTTAAATTGACAAAATAAATCAAAAATAAAAATAAGTGGAAAAGGCGAGAGTGCGCGAGCACACAGGAGCAAAGACAAGCAGCGCAGCTTGATGCGTAGTAAAAAAAATCATAAATAGACAACTGGTCGACCTCATTAGAAATAAAAACCTAAAAGATTAGATAGACAAACAAACAAACACATAAATGTGGAGAGAAGGGCAGTGCGCGCAGGAGCAAAGGTAAACAGCAGACAGACTGAACCTTAGATTTACAAGGACTCCAGAACTTTGTTCAGTTTGTCTCGGTGACGGATAATGGAAGGAAGGGCAGGCAACTGGTCGACTTCATTCAAATAAACAAATAAAAAATAAGATAAACTCTCAGGAATAGATAAATAATAACAAAAAATTGTAAAGTGGAGAAAGCGAGAGCGCGCGAATGCACTCAAGCAAACACAAACAGCACAGCACGATGCGTATTTTTTTTTTAAATTGACAAAATAAATCAAACATAAATCAAAAATAAAAATAAGTGGAAAAGGCGAGAGTGCGCGAGCACACACGAGCAAAGACAAGCAGCGCAGCTTGATGCGTAGTAAAAAAAATAATAAATAGACAAACGGGTCGACCTCATTAGAAAATAAAAACCCAAAAGATTAGATAGACAAACAAACAAACACATAAATGTGGAGAGAAGGGCAGTGCGCGTAGGAGCAAAGGTAAACAGCAGACAGACCTGAATCCTTATCTTTACAAGGTCGACCTCAGAAATTTGTTCAGTTTGTCTCGGTGACGGATAATGGAAGGAAGGGCAGGCAACTGGTCGACTTCATTTAAAGAAACAAATAAAAAATAAGATAAACTCTCAGGAATAGATAAATAATAACAAAGAAATTGTAAAGTGGAGAAAGCGAGAGCGCGCGAATGCACTCAAGCAAACACAAACAGCACAGCACGATGCGTATTTTTTTAAAATTGACAAATAAATCAAAAATAAATCAAAAATAAAAATAAGTGGAAAAGGCGAGAGTGCGCGAGCACACAGTAGCAAAGACAAGCAGCGCAGCTTGATGAGTAGTAAAAAAAATAATAAATAGACAACTGGTCGACCTCATTAGAAATAAAAACCCAAAAGATTAGATAGACAAACAAACAAACACATAAATGTGGAGAGAAGGGCAGTGCCCGCAGGAGCAAAGTAAACAGCAGACAGACCTGAATCCTTATCTTTACAAGGTCGACCTCAGAACTTTGTTCAGTTTGTCTCGGTGACGGATAATGGAAGGAAGGGCAGGCAACTGGTCGACTTCATTTAAATAAACAAATAAAAAATAAGATAAACTCTCAGAAATAGATAAATAATAACAAAAAAATTGTAAAGTGGAGAAAGCGAGAGCACACGAATGCACTCAAGCAAACACAAACAGCACAGCACGATGCGTATTTTTTTTAAAATTGACAAAATAAATCAAAAATAAAAATAAGTGGAAAAGGCGAGAGTGCGCGAGCACACAGGAGCAAAGACAAGCAGCGCAGCTTGATGCGTAGTAAAAAAAATAATCAATACACAACTGGTCGACCTCATTAGAAATAAATACCCAAAAGATTAGATAGACATACAAACAACCACATAAATGTGGAGAGAAGGGCAGTGCGCGCAGGAGCAAAGGTAAACAGCAGACAGACCTGAATCCTTATCTTTACAAGGACGACCTCAGAACTTTGTTCAGTTTGTCTCGGTGACGGATAATGGAAGGAAGTGCAGGCAACTGGTCGACTTCATTTAAATAAACAAATAAAAAATAAGATAAACTCTCAGGAATAGAAAAATAATAACAAAAAAATTGTAAAGTGGAGAAAGCGAGAGCGCGCGAATGCACTCAAGCAAACACAAACAGCACAGCACGATGCGTATTTTTTTTTAAATTGACAAAATAAATCAAAAATAAATCAAAAATAAAAATAAGTGGAAAAGGCGAGAGTGCGCGAGCACACAGGAGCAAAGACAAGCAGCGCAGCTTGATGCGTAGTAAAAAAAATAATAAATAGACAACTGGTCGACCTCATTAGAAATAAAAACCCAAAAGATTAGATAGACAAACAAACAAACACATAAATGTGGAGAGAAGGGCAGTGCGCGCAGGAGCAAAAGTAAACAGCAGACAGACCTGAATCCTTATCTTTACAAGGTCGACCTCAGAATTTTGTTCAGTTCGTCTCGGTGACGGATAATGGAAGGAAGGGCAGGCAACTGGTCGACTTTATTTAAATAAACAAATAAAAAATAAGATAAACTCTCAGGAATAGATAAATAATAACAAAAAAATTGTAAAGTGCAGAAAGCGAGAGCGCGCGAATGCACTCAAGCAATCACAAACAGCACAGCACGATGCGTATTTTTTTTAAAAATTCACAAAATAAATCAAAAATAAATCAAAATAAAAATAAGTGGAAAAGGCGAGAGTGCGCGAGCACACAGGACCAAAGACAAGCAGCGCAGCTTGATGCGTAGTAAAAAAAATAATAAATAGACAACTGGTCGACCTCATTAGAAATAAAAACCCAAAAGATTAGATAGACAAACAAACAAACACATAAATGTGGAGAGAAGGGCAGTGCGCGCAGGAGCAAAAGTAAACAGCAGACAGACCTGAATCCTTATCTTTACAAGGTCGACCTCAGAACTTTGTTCAGTTTGTCTCGGTGACGGATAATGGAAGGAAGGGCAGGCAACTGGTCGACTTCATTTAAATAAACAAATAAAAAATAAGATAAACTCTCAGGAATAGATAAATAATAACAAAAAAATTGTAAAGTGGAGGAAGAGAGAGCGCGCGAATGCACTCAAGCAAACAGAAACAGCACAGCACGATACGTATTTTTTTTAAATTGACAAAATAAATCAAAAATAAATCAAAAAAAAAAATAAGTGGAAAAGGCGAGAGTGCGCGAGCACACGGGAGCAAAGACAAGCAGCGCAGCTTGATGCGTAGTAAAAAAAATAATAAATAGACAACTGGTCGACCTCATTAGAAATAAAAACCCAAAAGATTAGATAGACAAACAAACAAACACATAA
>NW_025958699.1:0-41612 GCF_023159225.1 Perognathus longimembris pacificus | reverse complement strand
TCGTGCTGCGCTGTTTGTGTTTGCTTGAGTGCATTCGCGCGCTCTCCGCTTTCTCCACTTTACAATTTTTTTGTTATTATTTATCTATTCCTGAGAGTTTATCTTATTTTTTATTTGTTTATTTAAATGAAGTCTACCAGTTGCCTGCCCTTCCTTCCATTATCCGTCACCGAGACAAACTGAACAAAGTTCTGAGGTCGACCTTGTAAAGATAAGGATTCAGGTCTGTCTGCTGTTTACCTTTGCTCCTGCGCGCACTGCCCTTCTCTCCACATTTATGTGTTTGTTTGTTTGTCTATCTAATCTTTTGGGTTTTTATTTCTAATGAGGTCGACCAGTTGTCTATTTACTATTTTTTTTACTACGCATCAAGCTGCGCTGCTTGTCTTTGCTCCTGTGTGCTCGCGCACTCTCGCCTTTTCCTCTTATTTTTATTTTTGATTTATTTTTGATTTATTTTGTCAATTTAAAAAAAATACGCATCGTGCTGTGCTGTTTGTGTTTGCTTGAGTGCATTCGCGCGCTCTGGCTTTCTCCACTTTACAATTTTTTTGTTATTATTTATCTATTCCTGAGAGTTTATCTTATTTTTTATTTCTTTATTTAAATGAAGTCGACCAGTTGCCTGCCCTTCCTTCCATTATCCGTCACCGAGACAAACTGAACAAAGTTCTGAGGTCGACCTTGTAAAGATAAGGATTCAGGTCTGTCTGCTGTTTACCTTTGCTCCTGCGCGCACTGCCCTTCTCTCCACATTTATGTGTTTGTTTGTTTGTCTATCTAATCTTTTGGGTTTTTATTTCTAATGAGGTCGACCAGTTGTCTATTTATTATTTTTTTTACTACGCATCAAGCTGCGCTGCTTGTCTTTGCTCCTGTGTGCTCGCGCACTCTCGCCTTTTCCACTTATTTTCATTTTTGATTTATTTTTGATTTATTTTGTCAATTTAAAAAAAATACGCATCGTGCTGTGCTGTTTGTGTTTGCTTGAGTGCATTAGCGCGCTCTCGATTTCTCCACTTTACAATTGTTTTTGTTATTATTTATCTATTCCTGAGATTTTATCTTATTTTTTATTTGTTTATTTAAATGAAGTCGACCAGTTGCCTGCCCTTCCTTCCATTATCCGTCACCGAGACAAACTGAACAAAGTTCTGAGGTCGAAATTGTAAAGAGAAGGATTCAGGTCTGTCTGCTGTTTACCTTTGCTCCTGCGCGCACTGCCCTTCTCTCCACATTTATGTGTTTGTTTGTTTGTCTATCTAATCTTTTGGGTTTTTATTTCTAATGAGGTCGACCAGTTGTCTATTTATTATATTTTTTACTACGCATCAAGCTGCGCTGCTTGTCTTTGCTCCTGTGTGCTCGCGCACTCTCGCCTTTTCCACTTATTTTTATTTTTGATTTATTTTGTCAATTTAAAAAAAATACGCATCGTGCTGTGCTGTTTGTGCTTGCTTGAGTGCATTCGCGCGCTCTCGCTTTCTCCACTTTACAATTTTTTTGTTATTATTTATCTATTCCTGAGAGTTTATCTCATTTTTTATTTCTTTATTTAAATGAAGTCGACCAGTTGCCTGGCCTTCCTTCCATTATCCGTCACCGAGACAAACTGAACAAAGTTCTGAGGTCGACCTTGTAAAGATAAGGATTCAGGTCTGTCTGCTGTTTACCTTTGCTCCTGCGCGCACTGCCCTTCTCTCCACATTTATGTGTTTGTTTGTTTGTCTATCTAATCTTTTGGGTTTTTATTTCTAATGAGGTCGACCAGTTGTCTATTTATTATTTTTTTACTACGCATCAAGCTGCGCTGCTTGTCTTTGCTCCTGTGTGCTCGCGCACTCTTGCCTTTTCCACTTATTTTTATTTTTGATTTATTTTTGATTTATTTTGTCAATTTTAAAACAAAATACACATCGTGCTGTGCTGTTTGGGTTTGCTTGAGTGCATTCGCGCGCTCTCGCTTTCTCCACTTTACAGTTTTTTTGTTATTATTTATCTATTCCTGAGAGTTTATCTTAGTTTTTATTTGTTTATTTAAATGAAGTCGACCAGTTGCCTGCCCTTCCTTCCATTATCCGTCACCGAGACAAACTGAACAAAGTTCTGAGGTCGACCTTGTAAAGATAAGGATTCAGGTCTGTCTGCTGTTTACCTTTGCTCCTGCGCGCACTGCCCTTCTCTCCACATTTATGTGTTTGTTGGTTTGTCTATCTAATCTTTTGGGTTTTTATTTCTAATGAGGTCGACCAGTTGTCTATTTATTATTTTTTTTACTACGCATCAAGCTGCGCTGCTTGTCTTGGCCCCTGTGTGCTCGCGCACTCTCGCCTTTTCCACTTATTTTTATTTTTGATTCATTTTTATTTATTTTGTCAATTTAAAAAAAATACGCATCGTGCTGTGCTGTTTGTGTTTGCTTGAGTGCATTCGCGCGCTCTCGATTTCTCCACTTTACAATTTTTTTGTTATTATTTATCTATTCCTGAGAGTTTATCTTATTTTTTAGTTGTTTATTTAAATGAAGTCGACCAGTTGCCTGCCCTTCCTTCCATTATCCGTCACCGAGACAAACTGAACAAAGTTCTGAGGTCGACCTCGTAAAGATAAGGATTCAGGTCTGTCTGCTGTTTACCTTTGCTCCTGCGCGCACTGCCCTTCTCTCCACATTTATGTGTTTGCTTTGTTTGTCTATCTAATCTTTTGGGTTTTTATTTCTAATGAGGTCGACCAGTTGTCTATTTATTATTTTTTTTACTACGCATCAAGCTGCGCTGCTTGTCTTTGCTCCTGTGTGCTCGCGCACTCTCGCCTTGTCCACTTATTTTTATTTTTGATTTATTTTTGATTTATTTTGTCAATTTAAAAAAAATACGCATCGTGCTGTGCTGTTTGTGTTTGCTTGAGTGCATTCGCGCGCTCTCGCTTTCTCCACTTTACAATTTTTTGTTATTATTTATCTATTCCTGAGAGTTTATCTTATTTTTTATTTCTTTATTTAAATGAAGTCGACCAGTTGCCTGCCCTTCCTTCCATTATCCGTCACAGAGACAAACTGAACAAAGTTCTGAGATCGACCTTGTAAAGATAAGGATTCAGGTCTGTCTGCTGTTTACCTTTGCTCCTGCGCGCACTGCCCTTCTCTCCACATTTATGTGTTTGTTTGTTTGTCTATCTAATCTTTTGGGTTTTGATTTCTAATGAGGTCGACCAGTTTTCTATTTATTATTTTTTTTACTACGCATCAAGCTGCGCTGCTTGTCTTTGCTCCTGTGTGCTCGCGCACTCTCGCCGTTTCCACTTATTTTTATTTTTGATTTGTTTTTGATTTATTTTGTCAATTTAAAAAAAATACGCATCGTGCTGTGCTGTTTGTGTTTGCTTGAGTGCATTCGCGCGCTCTCGCTTTCTCCACTTTACAATTTTTTGTTATTATTTATCTATTCCTGAGATTTTATATTATTTTTTTTTGTTTATTTAAATGAAGTCGACCAGTTGCCTGCCGTTCCTTCCATTATCCGTCACCGAGACAAACTGAACAAAGTTCTGAGGTCGACCTTGTAAAGATAAGGATTCAGGTCTGTCTGCTGTTTACCTTTGCTCCTGCGCGCACTGACCTTCTCTCCACATTTATGTGTTTATTTGTTTGTCTATCTAATCTTTTGGGTTTTTATTTCTAATGAGGTCGACCAGTTTTCTATTTATTATTTTTTTTACTACGCATCAAGCTGCGCTGCTTGTCTTTGCTCCTGTGTGCTCGCGCACTCTCGCCTTTTCCACTTATTTTTATTTTTGATTTAATTTTTTTTTTATTTATTGATTTTTTTGGCCAGTCCTGGGCCTTGGACTCAGGGCCTGAGCACTGTCCCTGGCTTCTTCCCGCTCAAGGCTAGCACTCTGACACTTGAGCCACAGCGCCGCTTCTGGCCGTTTTCTGTATATGTGGTGCTGGGGAATCGAACCTAGGGCCTCGTGTATCCGAGGCAGGCACTCTTGCCACTAGGCTATATCCCCAGCCCTTTGATTTATTTTTGATTTATGTTGTCAATTTAAAAAAAAAAACGCATCGTGCTGTACTGTTTGTGTTTGCTTGAGGGCATTCGCGCGCTCTCGCTTTCTCCACTTTTCAATTTTTTTGTTATTATTTATCTATTCCTGAGATTTTATCTTATTTTTTATTTGTTTATTTAAATGAAGTCGACCAGTTGCCTGCCCTTCCTTCCATTATCCGTCACCGAGACAAACTGAACAAAGTTCTGAGGTCGACCTTGTAAAGATAAGGATTCAGGTCTGTCTGCTGTTTACCTTTGCTCCTGCGCGCACTGCCCTTCTCTCCACATTTATGTGTTTGTTTGTTTGTCTATCTAATCTTTTGGGTTTTTATTTCTAATGAGGTCGACCAGTTGTCTATTTATTATTTTTTTTACTACGCATCAAGCTGCGCTGCTTGTCTTTGTTCCTGTGTGCTCGCGCACTCTCGCCTTTTCCACTTATTTTTATTTTTGATTTATTTTTGATTTATTTTGTCAATTTAAAAAAATACGCATCGTGCTGTGCTGTTTGTGTTTGCTTGAGTGCATTCGCGCGCTCTCGCTTTCTCCACTTTACAATTTTTTTGTTATTATTTATCTATTCCTGAGAGTTTATCTTATTTTATATTTGTTTATTTAAATGAAGTCGACCAGTTGCCTGCCCTTCCTTCCATTATCCGTCACCGAGACAAACTGAACAAAGTTCTGAGGTCGACCTTGTAAAGATAAGGATTCAGGTCTGTCTGCTGTTTACCTTTGCTCCTGCGCGCGCTGCCCTTCTCTCCACATTTATGTGTTTGTTTGTTTGTCTATCTAATCTTTTGGGTTTTTATTTCTAATGAGGTCGACCAGTTGTCTATTTATTATTTTTTTTACTACACATCAAGCTGCGCTGCTTGTCTTTGCTCCTGTGTTCTCGCGCACTCTCGCCTTTTCCACTTATTTTTATTTTTTATTTATTTTTGATTTATTTTGTCAATTTTAAAAAAAATACGCATCGTGCTGTGCTGTTTGTGTTTGCTTGAGTGCATTCGCGCGCTCTCGCTTTCTCCACTTTACAATTTTTTTGTTATTATTTATCTATTCCTGAGAGTTTATCTTATTTTTTATTTGTTTATTTAAATGAAGTCGACCAGTTGCCTGCCCTTCTTTCAATTATCCGTCACCGAGACAAACTGAACAAAGTTCTGAGGTGGACCTTGTAAAGATAAGGATTCAGGTCTGTCTGCTGTTTACCTTTGCTCCTGCGCGCACTGCCCTTCTCTCCACATTTATATGTTTGTTTGGTTCTCTATCTAATCTTTTGGGTTTTTATTTCTAATGAGGTCGACCAGTTGTCTATTTATTATTTTTTTTACTAGGCATCAAGCTGTGCTGCTTGTCTTTGCTCCTGTGTGCTCGCGCACTCTCGCCTTTTCCACTTATTTTTATTTTTGATTTATTTTGCCAATTTAAAAAAAATACGCCTCGTGCTGTGCTGTTTGTGTTTGCTTGAGTGCATTCGCGCGCTCTCGCTTTCTCCACTTTACAATTTTTTTGTTATTATTTATCTATTCCTGAGAGTTTATCTTATTTTTTATTTGTTTATTTAAATGAAGTCGACCAGTTGCCTGCCCTACCTTCCATTATCCGTCACCGAGACAAACTGAACAAAGTTCTGAGGTCGACCTTGTAAAGATAAGGATTCGGGTCTGTCTGCTGTTTACCTTTGCTCCTGCGCGCACTGCCCTTCTCTCCACATTTATGTGTTTGTTTGTTTGTCTATCTAATCTTTTGGGTTTTTATTTCTAATGAGGTCGACCAGTTGTCTATTTATTATATTTTTTACTACGCATCAAGCTGCGCTGCTTGTCTTTGCTCCTGTGTGCTCGCGCACTCTCGCCTTTTCCACTTATTTTTATTTTTGATTTATTTTTGATTTATTTTGTCAATTTAAAAAAAAATACACTTCGTGCTGTGCTGTTTGTGTTTGCTTGAGTGCATTCGCGCGCTCTCGATTTCTCCACTTTACAATTTTTTTGTTATTATTTATCTATTCCTGAGAGTTTATCTTATTTTTTATTTGTTTATTTAAATGAAGTCGACCAGTTGCCTGCCCCTCCTTCCATTATCCGTCACCGAGACAAACTGAACAAAGTTCTGAGGTCGACCTTGTAAAGATAAGGATTCAGGTCTGTCTGCTGTTTACCTTTGCTCCTGCGCGCACTGCCCTTCTCTCCACATTTATGTGTTTGTTTGTTTCTCTATCTAATCTTTTGGGTTTTTATTTCTAATGAGGTCGACCAGTTGTCTATTTATTATTTTTTTTACTAGGCATCAAGCTGTGCTGCTTGTCTTTGCTCCTGTGTGCTCGCGCACTCTCGCCTTTTCCACTTATTTTTATTTTTGATTTATTTTGCCAATTTAAAAAAAATACGCATCGTGCTGTGCTGTTTGTGTTTGCTTGAGTGCATTCGCGCGCTCTCGCTATCTCCACTTTACAATTTTTTTGTTATTATTTATCTATTCCTGAGAGTTTATCTTATTTTTTATTTGTTTATTTAAATGAAGTCGACCAGTTGCCTGCCCTTCCTTCCATTATCCGTCACCGAGACAAACTGAACAAACTTCTGAGGTCGACCTTGTAAAGATAAGGATTCAGGTCTGTCTGCTGTTTACCTTTGCTCCTGCACGCACTGCCCTTCTCTCCACATTTATGTGTTTGTTTGTTTGTCTATCTAATCTTTTGGGTTTTTATTTCTAATGAGGTCGACCAGTTGTCTATTTATTATTTTTTTTACTACTCATCAAGCTGCGCTGCTTGGCTTTGCTCCTGTGTGCTCGCGCACTCTCGCCTTTTCCACTTATTTTTATTTTTGATTTATTTTTGATATATTTTGTCAATTTAAAAAAAAATACGCATCGTGCTGTGCTGTTTGTGTTTGCTTGAGTGCATTCGCGCGCTCTCGCTTTCTCCACTTTACAATTTTTTTGTTATTATTTATCTATTCCTGAGAGTTTATCTTATTTTTTATTTGTTTATTTAAATGAAGTCGACCAGTTGCCTGCCCTTCCTTCCATTATCCGTCACCGAGACAAACTGAACAAAGTTCTGAGGTCGACCTTGTAAAGATAAGGATTCAGGTCTGTCTGCTGTTTACCATTGCTCCTGCGCGCACTGCCCTTCTCTCCACATTTATGTGTTTGTTTGTTTGTCTATCTAATCTTTTGGGTTTTTATTTCTAATGAGGTCGACTAGTTGTCTATTTATTATTTTTTTTACTACGCATCAAGCTGCGCTGCTTGTTTTGCTCCTGTGTGCTCGCGCACTCTCGCCTTTTCCACTTATTTTTACTTTTGATTTATTTTTGATTTATTTTGTCAATTTAAAAAAAATACACATCGTGCTGTGCTGTTTGTGTTTGCTTCAGTGCATTCGCGCGCTCTCGCTTTCTCCACTTTACAATTTTTTTGTTATTATTTATCTATTCCTGATAGTTTATCTTATTTTTTATTTGTTTATTTAAATGAAGTCGACCAGTTGCCTGCCCTTCCTTCCATTATCCGTCACCGAGACAAAATGAACAAAGTTCTGAGGTCGACCTTGTAAAGATAAGGATTCAGGTCTGTCTGCTGTTTACCTTTGCTCCTGCGCGCACTGCCCTTCTCTCCACATTTATGTGTTTGTTTGTTTGTCTATCTAATCTTTTGGGTTTTTATTTCTAATGAAGTCGACCAGTTGTCTATTTATTATTTTTTTTACTACGCATCAAGCTGCGCTGCTTGTCTTTGCTCCTGTGTGCTCGCGCACTCTCGCCTTTTCCACTTATTTTATTTTTGATTTATTTTTGATTTATTTTGTCAATTTTAAAAAAAATTACGCATCGTGCTGCGCTTTTTGTGTTTGCTTGAGTGCATTCGCGCGCTCTCGCTTTCTCCACTTTACAATTTTTTTGTTATTATTTATCTAATCCTGAGAGGTTATCTTATTTTTTATTTGTTTATTTAAATGAAGTCGACCAGTTGCCTGCCCTACCTTCCATTATCCGTCACCGAGACAAACTGAACAAAGTTCTGAGGTGGACCTTGTAAAGATAAGGATTCGGGTCTGTCTGCTGTTTACCTTTGCTCCTGCGCGCACTGCCCTTCTCTCCACATGTATGTGTTTGTTTGTTTGTCTATCTAATCTTTTGGGTTTTTATTTCTAATGAGGTCGACCAGTTGTCTATTTATTATATTTTTTACTACGCATCAAGCTGCGCTGCTTGTCTTTGCTCCTGTGTGCTCGCGCACTCTCGCCTTTTCCACTTATTTTTATTTTTGATTTATTTTTGATTTATTTTGTCAATTTATAAAAAAATACACATCGTGCTGTGCTGTTTGTGTTTGCTTGAGTGCATTCGCGCGCTCTCGCTTTCTCCACTTTACAATTTTTTGTTATTATTTATCTATTCCTGAGAGTTTATCTTATTTTTTATTTGTTTATTTAAATGAAGTCGACCAGTTGCCTGCCCTTCCTTCCATTATCCGTCACCGAGACAAACTGAACAAAGTTCTGAGGTCGACCTTGTAAAGATAAGGATTCAGGTCTGTCTGCTGTTTACCTTTGCTCCTGCGCGCACTGCCCTTCTCTCCACATTTATGTGTTTGTTTGTTTCTCTATCTAATCTTTTGGGTTTTTATTTCTAATGAGGTCGACCAGTTGTCTATTTATTATTTTTTTTACTAGGCATCAAGCTGTGCTGCTTGTCTTTGCTCCTGTGTGCTCGCGCACTCTCGCCTTTTCCACTTATTTTTATTTTTGATTTATTTTGCCAATTTAAAAAAAATACGCATCGTGCTGTGCTGTTTGTGTTTGCTTGAGTGCATTCGCGCGCTCTCGCTATCTCCACTTTACAATTTTTTTGTTATTATTTATCTATTCCTGAGAGTTTATCTTATTTTTTATTTGTTTATTTAAATGAAGTCGACCAGTTGCCTGCCCTTCCTTCCATTATCCGTCACCGAGACAAACTGAACAAAGTTCTGAGGTCGACCTTGTAAAGATAAGGATTCAGGTCTGTCTGCTGTTTACCTTTGCTCCTGCACGCACTGCCCTTCTCTCCACATTTATGTGTTTGTTTGTTTGTCTATCTAATCTTTTGGGTTTTTATTTCTAATGAGGTCGACCAGTTGTCTATTTATTATTTTTTTTACTACTCATCAAGCTGCGCTGCTTGGCTTTGCTCCTGTGTGCTCGCGCACTCTCGCCTTTTCCACTTATTTTTATTTTTGATTTATTTTTGATTTCTTTTGTCAATTTAAAAAAAAATACGCATCGTCCTGTGCTGTTTGTGTTTGCTTGAGTGCATTCGCGCGCTCTCGCTTTCTCCACTTTACAATTTTTTTGTTATTATTTATCTATTCCTGAGAGTTTATCTTATTTTTTATTTGTTTATTTAAATGAAGTCGACCAGTTGCCTGCCCTACCTTCCATTATCCGTCACCGAGACAAACTGAACAAAGTTCTGAGGTCGACCTTGTAAAGATAAGGATTCGGGTCTGTCTGCTGTTTACCTTTGCTCCTGCGCGCACTGCCCTTCTCTCCACATTTATGTGTTTGTTTGTTTGTCTATCTAATCTTTTGGGTTTTTATTTCTAATGAGGTCGACCAGTTGTCTATTTATTATATTTTTTACTACGCATCAAGCTGCGCTGCTTGTCTTTGCTCCTGTGTGCTCGCGCACTCTCGCCTTTTCCACTTATTTTTATTTTTGATTTATTTTTTATTTATTTTGTCAATTTAAAAAAAAATACACTTCGTGCTGTGCTGTTTGTGTTTGCTTGAGTGCATTCGCGCGCTCTCGATTTCTCCACTTTACAATTTTTTTGTTATTATTTATCTATTCCTGAGAGTTTATCTTATTTTTTATTTGTTTATTTAAATGAAGTCGACCAGTTGCCTGCCCCTCCTTCCATTATCCGTCACCGAGACAAACTGAACAAAGTTCTGAGGTCGACCTTGTAAAGATAAGGATTCAGGTCTGTCTGCTGTTTACCTTTGCTCCTGCGCGCACTGCCCTTCTCTCCACATTTATGTGTTTGTTTGTTTCTCTATCTAATCTTTTGGGTTTTTATTTCTAATGAGGTCGACCAGTTGTCTATTTATTATTTTTTTTACTAGGCATCAAGCTGTGCTGCTTGTCTTTGCTCCTGTGTGCTCGCGCACTCTCGCCTTTTCCACTTATTTTTATTTTTGATTTATTTTGCCAATTTAAAAAAAATACGCATCGTGCTGTGCTGTTTGTGTTTGCTTGAGTGCATTCGCGCGCTCTCGCTATCTCCACTTTACAATTTTTTTGTTATTATTTATCTATTCCTGAGAGTTTATCTTATTTTTTATTTGTTTATTTAAATGAAGTCGACCAGTTGCCTGCCCTTCCTTCCATTATCCGTCACCGAGACAAACTGAACAAACTTCTGAGGTCGACCTTGTAAAGATAAGGATTCAGGTCTGTCTGCTGTTTACCTTTGCTCCTGCACGCACTGCCCTTCTCTCCACATTTATGTGTTTGTTTGTTTGTCTATCTAATCTTTTGGGTTTTTATTTCTAATGAGGTCGACCAGTTGTCTATTTATTATTTTTTTTACTACTCATCAAGCTGCGCTGCTTGGCTTTGCTCCTGTGTGCTCGCGCACTCTCGCCTTTTCCACTTATTTTTATTTTTGATGTATTTTTGATTTATTTTGTCAATTTAAAAAAAAATACGCATCGTGCTGTGCTGTTTGTGTTTGCTTGAGTGCATTCGCGCGCTCTCGCTTTCTCCACTTTACAATTTTTTTGTTATTATTTATCTATTCCTGAGAGTTTATCTTATTTTTTATTTGTTTATTTAAATGAAGTCGACCAGTTGCCTGCCCTTCCTTCCATTATCCGTCACCGAGACAAACTGAACAAAGTTCTGAGGTCGACCTTGTAAAGATAAGGATTCAGGTCTGTCTGCTGTTTACCATTGCTCCTGCGCGCACTGCCCTTCTCTCCACATTTATGTGTTTGTTTGTTTGTCTATCTAATCTTTTGGGTTTTTATTTCTAATGAGGTCGACCAGTTGTCTATTTATTATATTTTTTACTACGCATCAAGCTGCGCTGCTTGTCTTTGCTCCTGTGTGCTCGCGCACTCTCGCCTTTTCCACTTATTTTTATTTTTGATTTATTTTTGATTTATTTTGTCAATTTAAAAAAAATACACATCGTGCTGTGCTGTTTGTGTTTGCTTCAGTGCATTCGCGCGCTCTCGCTTTCTCCACTTTACAATTTTTTTGTTATTATTTATCTATTCCTGAGAGTTTATCTTATTTTTTATTTGTTTATTTAAATGAAGTCGACCAGTTGCCTGCCCTTCCTTCCATTATCCGTCACCGAGACAAAATGAACAAAGTTCTGAGGTCGACCTTGTAAAGATAAGGATTCAGGTCTGTCTGCTGTTTACCTTTGCTCCTGCGCGCACTGCCCTTCTCTCCACATTTATGTGTTTGTTTGTTTGTCTATCTAATCTTTTGGGTTTTTATTTCTAATGAAGTCGACCATTTGTCTATTTATTATTTTTTTTACTACGCATCAAGCTGCGCTGCTTGTCTTTGCTCCTGTGTGCTCGCGCACTCTCGCCTTTTCCACTTATTTTATTTTTGATTTATTTTTGATTTATTTTGTCAATTTTAAAAAAAATTACGCATCGTGCTGCGCTTTTTGTGTTTGCTTGAGTGCATTCGCGCGCTCTCGCTTTCTCCACTTTACAATTTTTTTGTTATTATTTATCTATTCCTGAGAGGTTATCTTATTTTTTATTTGTTTATTTAAATGAAGTCGACCAGTTGCCTGCCCTACCTTCCATTATCCGTCACCGAGACAAACTGAACAAAGTTCTGAGGTCGACCTTGTAAAGATAAGGATTCGGGTCTGTCTGCTGTTTACCTTTGCTCCTGCGCGCACTGCCCTTCTCTCCACATGTATGTGTTTGTTTGTTTGTCTATCTAATCTTTTGGGTTTTTATTTCTAATGAGGTCGACCAGTTGTCTATTTATTATATTTTTTACTACGCATCAAGCTGCGCTGCTTGTCTTTGCTCCTTTGTGCTCGCGCACTCTCGCCTTTTCCACTTATTTTTATTTTTGATTTATTTTTGATTTATTTTGTCAATTTATAAAAAAATACACATCGTGCTGTGCTGTTTGTGTTTGCTTGAGTGCATTCGCGCGCTCTCGCTTTCTCCACTTTACAATTTTTTTGTTATTATTTATCTATTCCTGAGAGTTTATCTTATTTTTTATTTGTTTATTTAAATGAAGTCGACCAGTTGCCTGCCCTTCCTTCCATTATCCGTCACCGAGACAAACTGAACAAAGTTCTGAGGTCGACCTTGTAAAGATAAGGATTCAGGTCTGTCTGCTGTTTACCTTTGCTCCTGCGCGCACTGCCCTTCTCTCCACATTTATGTGTTTGTTTGTTTCTCTATCTAATCTTTTGGGTTTTTATTTCTAATGAGGTCGACCAGTTGTCTATTTATTATTTTTTTTACTAGGCATCAAGCTGTGCTGCTTGTCTTTGCTCCTGTGTGCTCGCGCACTCTCGCCTTTTCCACTTATTTTTATTTTTGATTTATTTTGCCAATTTAAAAAAAATACGCATCGTGCTGTGCTGTTTGTGTTTGCTTGAGTGCATTCGCGCGCTCTCGCTATCTCCACTTTACAATTTTTTTGTTATTATTTATCTATTCCTGAGAGTTTATCTTATTTTTTATTTGTTTATTTAAATGAAGTCGACCAGTTGCCTGCCCTTCCTTCCATTATCCGTCACCGAGACAAACTGAACAAAGTTCTGAGGTCGACCTTGTAAAGATAAGGATTCAGGTCTGTCTGCTGTTTACCTTTGCTCCTGCACGCACTGCCCTTCTCTCCACATTTATGTGTTTGTTTGTTTGTCTATCTAATCTTTTGGGTTTTTATTTCTAATGAGGTCGACCAGTTGTCTATTTATTATTTTTTTTACTACTCATCAAGCTGCGCTGCTTGGCTTTGCTCCTGTGTGCTCGCGCACTCTCGCCTTTTCCACTTATTTTTATTTTTGATTTATTTTTGATTTATTTTGTCAATTTAAAAAAAAATACGCATCGTCCTGTGCTGTTTGTGTTTGCTTGAGTGCATTCGCGCGCTCTCGCTTTCTCCACTTTACAATTTTTTTGTTATTATTTATCTATTCCTGAGAGTTTATCTTATTTTTTATTTGTTTATTTAAATGAAGTCGACCAGTTGCCTGCCCTTGCTTCCATTATCCGTCACCGAGACAAACTGAACAAAGTTCTGAGGTCTACATTGTAAAGATAAGGATTCAGGTCTGTCTGCTGTTTACCTTTGCTCCTGCGCGCACTGCCCTTCTCTCTACATTTATGTGTTTGTATGTTTGTCTATCTAATCATTTGGGTTTTTATTTCTAATGAGGTCGACCAGTTGTCTATTTATTATTTTTTTTACTACGCATCAAGCTGCGCTGCTTGTCTTTGCTCCTGTGTGCTCGCGCACTCTCGCCTTTTCCACTTATTTTTATTTTTGATTCATTTTTGATTTATTTTTTCAATTTTAAAAAAAAATACGCATCGTGCTGTGCTGTTTGTGTTTGCTTGATTGCATTCGCGCGCTCTCGCTTTCTCCACTTTACAATTTTTTTGTTATTATTTATCTATTCCTGAGAGTTTATCTTATTTTTATTTGTTTATTTAAGTGAAGTCGACCAGTTGCCTGCCCTTCCTTCCATTATCCGTCACCGAGACAAACTGAACAAACTTCTGAGGTCGACCTTGTAAAGATAAGGATTCAGGTCTGTCTGCTGTTTATCTTTGCTCCTGCGCGCACTGCCCTTCTCTCCACATTTATGTGTTTGTTTGTTTGTCTATCTAATCTTTTGGGTTTTTATTTCTAATGAGGTCGACCAGTTGTCTATTTATTATTTTTTTTAGTACGCATCAAGCTGCGCTGCTTGTCTTTGCTCCTGTGTGCTCGCGCACTCTCGCCTTTTCCACTTATTTTTATTTTTGATTTATTTTGTCAATTTTAAAAAAAAATACGCATCGTGCTGTGCTGTTTGTGTTTGCTTGAGTGCATTCGCGCGCTCTCGCTTTCTCCACTTTACAATTTTTTTGTTATTATTTATCTATTCCTGAGAGTTTATCTTATTTTTTATTTGTTTATTTAAATGAAGTCGACCAGTTGCCTGCCCTTCCTTCCATTATCCGTCACCGAGACAAACTGAACAAACTTCTGAGGTCGACCTTGTAAAGATAAGGATTCAGGTCTGTCTGCTGTTTACCTTTGCTCCTGCACGCACTGCCCTTCTCTCCACATTTATGTGTTTGTTTGTTTGTCTATCTAATCTTTTGGGTTTTTATTTCTAATGAGGTCGACCAGTTGTCTATTTATTATTTTTTTTACTACTCATCAAGCTGCGCTGCTTGGCTTTGCTCCTGTGTGCTCGCGCACTCTCGCCTTTTCCACTTATTTTTATTTTTGATTTATTTTTGATTTATTTTGTCAATTTAAAAAAAAATACGCATCGTGCTGTGCTGTTTGTGTTTGCTTGAGTGCATTCGCGCGCTCTCGCTTTCTCCACTTTACAATTTTTTTGTTATTATTTATCTATTCCTGAGAGTTTATCTTATTTTTTATTTGTTTATTTAAATGAAGTCGACCAGTTGCCTGCCCTTCCTTCCATTATCCGTCACCGAGACAAACTGAACAAAGTTCTGAGGTCGACCTTGTAAAGATAAGGATTCAGGTCTGTCTGCTGTTTACCATTGCTCCTGCGCGCACTGCCCTTCTCTCCACATTTATGTGTTTGTTTGTTTGTCTATCTAATCTTTTGGGTTTTTATTTCTAATGAGGTCGACCAGTTGTCTATTTATTATATTTTTTACTACGCATCAAGCTGCGCTGCTTGTCTTTGCTCCTGTGTGCTCGCGCACTCTCGCCTTTTCCACTTATTTTTATTTTTGATTTATTTTTGATTTATTTTGTCAATTTAAAAAAAATACACATCGTGCTGTGCTGTTTGTGTTTGCTTCAGTGCATTCGCGCGCTCTCGCTTTCTCCACTTTACAATTTTTTTGTTATTATTTATCTATTCCTGAGAGTTTATCTTATTTTTTATTTGTTTATTTAAATGAAGTCGACCAGTTGCCTGCCCTTCCTTCCATTATCCGTCACCGAGACAAAATGAACAAAGTTCTGAGGTCGACCTTGTAAAGATAAGGATTCAGGTCTGTCTGCTGTTTACCTTTGCTCCTGCGCGCACTGCCCTTCTCTCCACATTTATGTGTTTGTTTGTTTGTCTATCTAATCTTTTGGGTTTTTATTTCTAATGAAGTCGACCATTTGTCTATTTATTATTTTTTTTACTACGCATCAAGCTGCGCTGCTTGTCTTTGCTCCTGTGTGCTCGCGCACTCTCGCCTTTTCCACTTATTTTATTTTTGATTTATTTTTGATTTATTTTGTCAATTTTAAAAAAATTACGCATCGTGCTGCGCTTTTTGTGTTTGCTTGAGTGCATTCGCGCGCTCTCGCTTTCTCCACTTTACAATTTTTTTGTTATTATTTATCTATTCCTGAGAGGTTATCTTATTTTTTATTTGTTTATTTAAATGAAGTCGACCAGTTGCCTGCCCTACCTTCCATTATCCGTCACCGAGACAAACTGAACAAAGTTCTGAGGTCGACCTTGTAAAGATAAGGATTCGGGTCTGTCTGCTGTTTACCTTTGCTCCTGCGCGCACTGCCCTTCTCTCCACATGTATGTGTTTGTTTGTTTGTCTATCTAATCTTTTGGGTTTTTATTTCTAATGAGGTCGACCAGTTGTCTATTTATTATATTTTTTACTACGCATCAAGCTGCGCTGCTTGTCTTTGCTCCTTTGTGCTCGCGCACTCTCGCCTTTTCCACTTATTTTTATTTTTGATTTATTTTTGATTTATTTTGTCAATTTATAAAAAAATACACATCGTGCTGTGCTGTTTGTGTTTGCTTGAGTGCATTCGCGCGCTCTCGCTTTCTCCACTTTACAATTTTTTTGTTATTATTTATCTATTCCTGAGAGTTTATCTTATTTTTTATTTGTTTATTTAAATGAAGTCGACCAGTTGCCTGCCCTTCCTTCCATTATCCGTCACCGAGACAAACTGAACAAAGTTCTGAGGTCGACCTTGTAAAGATAAGGATTCAGGTCTGTCTGCTGTTTACCTTTGCTCCTGCGCGCACTGCCCTTCTCTCCACATTTATGTGTTTGTTTGTTTCTCTATCTAATCTTTTGGGTTTTTATTTCTAATGAGGTCGACCAGTTGTCTATTTATTATTTTTTTTACTAGGCATCAAGCTGTGCTGCTTGTCTTTGCTCCTGTGTGCTCGCGCACTCTCGCCTTTTCCACTTATTTTTATTTTTGATTTATTTTGCCAATTTAAAAAAAATACGCATCGTGCTGTGCTGTTTGTGTTTGCTTGAGTGCATTCGCGCGCTCTCGCTATCTCCACTTTACAATTTTTTTGTTATTATTTATCTATTCCTGAGAGTTTATCTTATTTTTTATTTGTTTATTTAAATGAAGTCGACCAGTTGCCTGCCCTTCCTTCCATTATCCGTCACCGAGACAAACTGAACAAAGTTCTGAGGTCGACCTTGTAAAGATAAGGATTCAGGTCTGTCTGCTGTTTACCTTTGCTCCTGCACGCACTGCCCTTCTCTCCACATTTATGTGTTTGTTTGTTTGTCTATCTAATCTTTTGGGTTTTTATTTCTAATGAGGTCGACCAGTTGTCTATTTATTATTTTTTTTACTACTCATCAAGCTGCGCTGCTTGGCTTTGCTCCTGTGTGCTCGCGCACTCTCGCCTTTTCCACTTATTTTTATTTTTGATTTATTTTTGATTTATTTTGTCAATTTAAAAAAAAATACGCATCGTCCTGTGCTGTTTGTGTTTGCTTGAGTGCATTCGCGCGCTCTCGCTTTCTCCACTTTACAATTTTTTTGTTATTATTTATCTATTCCTGAGAGTTTATCTTATTTTTTATTTGTTTATTTAAATGAAGTCGACCAGTTGCCTGCCCTTGCTTCCATTATCCGTCACCGAGACAAACTGAACAAAGTTCTGAGGTCTACATTGTAAAGATAAGGATTCAGGTCTGTCTGCTGTTTACCTTTGCTCCTGCGCGCACTGCCCTTCTCTCTACATTTATGTGTTTGTATGTTTGTCTATCTAATCATTTGGGTTTTTATTTCTAATGAGGTCGACCAGTTGTCTATTTATTATTTTTTTTACTACGCATCAAGCTGCGCTGCTTGTCTTTGCTCCTGTGTGCTCGCGCACTCTCGCCTTTTCCACTTATTTTTATTTTTGATTCATTTTTGATTTATTTTTTCAATTTAAAAAAAAAATACGCATCGTGCTGTGCTGTTTGTGTTTGCTTGATTGCATTCGCGCGCTCTCGCTTTCTCCACTTTACAATTTTTTTGTTATTATTTATCTATTCCTGAGAGTTTATCTTATTTTTATTTGTTTATTTAAGTGAAGTCGACCAGTTGCCTGCCCTTCCTTCCATTATCCGTCACCGAGACAAACTGAACAAACTTCTGAGGTCGACCTTGTAAAGATAAGGATTCAGGTCTGTCTGCTGTTTATCTTTGCTCCTGCGCGCACTGCCCTTCTCTCCACATTTATGTGTTTGTTTGTTTGTCTATCTAATCTTTTGGGTTTTTATTTCTAATGAGGTCGACCAGTTGTCTATTTATTATTTTTTTTAGTACGCATCAAGCTGCGCTGCTTGTCTTTGCTCCTGTGTGCTCGCGCACTCTCGCCTTTTCCACTTATTTTTATTTTTGATTTATTTTGTCAATTTTAAAAAAAAATACGCATCGTGCTGTGCTGTTTGTGTTTGCTTGAGTGCATTCGCGCGCTCTCGCTTTCTCCACTTTACAATTTTTTTGTTATTATTTATCTATTCCTGAGAGTTTATCTTATTTTTTATTTGTTTATTTAAATGAAGTCGACCAGTTGCCTGCCCTTCTTTCAATTATCCGTCACCGAGACAAACTGAACAAAGTTCTGAGGTGGACCTTGTAAAGATAAGGATTCAGGTCTGTCTGCTGTTTTCCTTTGCTCCTGCCCGCACTGCCCTTCTCTCCACATTTATGTGTTTGTTTGTTTGTCTATCTAATCTTTTGGGTTTTTATTTCTAATGAGGACGACCAGTTGTCTATTTATTATTTTTTTTACTATGCATCAAGCTGCGCTGCTTGTCTTTGCTCCTGTGTGCTCGCGCACTCTCGCCTTTTCCACTTATTTTTATTTTTGATTTATTTTTTATTTATTTTGTCAATTTAAAAAAAATACGCATCGTGCTGTGCTGTTTGTGTTTGCTTGAGTGCATTCGCGCGCTCTCGCTTTCTCCACTTTACAATTTTTTTGTTATTATTTATCTATTCCTGAGAGTTTATCTTATTTTTTATTTGTTTATTTAAATGAAGTCGACCAGTTGCCTGCCCTTCCTTCCATTATCCGTCACCGAGACAAACTGAACAAAGTTCTGAGGTCGACCTTGTAAAGATAAGGATTCAGGTCTGTCTGCTGTTTACCTTTGCTCCTGCACGCACTGCCCTTCTCTCCACATTTATGTGTTTGTTTGTTTGTCTATCTAATCTTTTGGGTTTTTATTTCTAATGAGGTCGACCAGTTGTCTATTTATTATTTTTTTTACTACGCATCAAGCTGCGCTGCTTGTCTTTGCTCCTGTGTGCTCGCGCTCTCTCGCCTTTTCCACTTATTTTTATTTTTGATTTATTTTGTCAATTTAAAAAAAAAATACGCATCGTGCTGTGCTGTTTGTGTTTGCTTGAGTGCATTCGCGCGCTCTCGCTTTCTCCACTTTACAATTTTTATTTTATTATTTATCTATTCCTGAGAGTTTATCTTATTTTTTATTTGTTTATTTAAATGAAGTCGACCAGTTGCCTGCCCTTCCTTCCATTATCCGTTACTGAGACAACTGAACACAGTTCTGAGGTCGACCTTGTAAAGATAAGAATTCAGGTCTGTCTGCTGTTTACCTTTGCTCCTGCGCGCACTGCCCTTCTCTCCACATTTATGTGTTTGTTTGTTTGTCTATCTAATCTTTTGGGTTTTTATTTCTAATGAGGTCGACCAGTTTTCTATTTATTATTTTTTTTTACTACGCATCAAGCTGCGCTGCTTGTCTTTGCTCCTGTGTGCTCGCGCACTCTCGCCTTTTCCACTTATTTTTATTTTTGATTTATTTTGTCAATTAAAAAAAAATACGCATCGTGCTGTGCTGTTTGTGTTTGCTTGAGTGCCTTCGCGCGCTCTCGCTTTCTCCAATTTACAATTTTTTTGTTATTATTTATCTATTCCTGAGAGTTTATCTTATTTTTTATTTGTTTATTTAAATGAAGTCGACCAGTTGCCTGCCCTTCCTTCCATTATCCGTCACCGAGACAAACTGAACAAAGTTCTGAGGTCGACCTTGTAAAGATAAGGATTCAGGTCTGTCTGCTGTTTACCTTTGCTCCTGCGCGCACTGCCTTTTTCTCCACATTTATGTGTTTGTTTGTTTGTCTATCTAATCTTTTGGGTTTTTATTTCTAATGAGGTCGACCAGTTGTCTATTTATTATTTTTTTTACTACGCATCAAGCTGCGCTGCTTGTCTTTGCTCCTGTGTGCTCGCGCACTCTCGCCTTTTCCACTTATTTTTATTTTTGATTTATTTTTGATTTATTTTGTCAATTTTTTAAAAAAATACGCATCGTGCTGTGCTGTTTGTGTTTGCTTGAGTGCATTCGCGCGCTCTCGCTTTCTCCACTTTACAATATTTTTGTTATTATTTATCCATTCCTGAGAGTTTATCTTATTTTTTATTTGTTTATTTAAATGAAGTCGACCAGTTGCCTGCCCTTCCGTCCATTATCCGTCACCGAGACAAACTGAACAAAGTTCTGAGGTCGACCTTGTAAAGATAAGGATTCAGGTCTGTCTGCTGTTTACTTTTGCTCCTGCGCGCACTGCACTTCTCTCCACATTTATGTGTTTGTTTGTTTGTCTATCTAATCTTTTGGGTTTTTATTGCTAATGAGGTCGACCAGTTGTCTATTTATTATTTTTTTTACTACGCATCAAGCTGCGCTGCTTGTCTTTGCTCCTGTGTGCTCGCGCACTCTCGCCTTTTCCACTTATTTTTATTTTTGATTTATTTTGTCAATTTAAAAAAAAAATACGCATCGTGCTGTGCTGTTTGTGTTTGCTTGAGTGCATTCGCGCGCTCTCGCTTTCTCCACTTTACAATTTTTTTGTTATTATTTATCTATTCCTGAGAGTTTATCATATTTTTTATTTGTTTATTTGCATGAATTCGACCAGTTCCCTGCCCTTCCTTCCATTATCCGTCACCCAGACAAACTGAACAAAGTTCTGAGGTCGACCTTGTAAAGATAAGGATTCAGGTCTGTCTGCTGTTTACCTTTGCTACTGCCCGCACTGCCCTTCTCTCCACATTTATGTGTTTGTTTGTTTGTCTATCTAATCTTTTGGGTTTTTATTTCTAATGAGGTCGACCAGTTGTCTATTTATTATTTTTTTACTACGCATCAAGCTGCGCTGCTTGTCTTTGCTCCTGTGTGCTCGCGCACTCTCGCCTTTTCCACTTATTTTTATTTTTGATTTATTTTTTATTTATTTTGTCAATTTAAAAAGAAAATACGCTTCGTGCTGTGCTGTTTGTGTTTGCTTGAGTGCATTCGCGCGCTCTCGCTTTCTCCACTTTGCAATTTTTGTGTTATTATTTATCTATTCCTGAGAGTTTATCTTATTTTTTATTTGTTTATTTAAATGAAGTCGACCAGTTGCCTGCCCTTCCTTCCATTATCCGTCACCGAGACAAACTGAACAAAGTTGTCAGGTCGACCTTGTAACGATAAGGATTCAGGTCTGTCTGCTGTTTACCTTTGCTCCTGCGCGCACTGCCCTTCTCTCCACATTTATGTGTTTGTTTGTCTATCTAAACTTTTGGGTTTTTATTTCTAATGAGGTCGACCAGTTGTCTATTTATTATTTTTTTTACTACGCATCAAGCTGCGCTGCTTGTCTTTGCTCCTGTGTGATCGCGCACTCTCGCCTTTTCCACTTATTTTTATTTTAGATTTATTTTTGATTTATTTTGTCAATTTAAAAAAAATACGCATCGTTCTATGCTGTTTCTGTTTGCCTGAGTGCATTCGCGCGCTCTCGCTTTCTCCACTTTACAATTTTTTTTGTTATTATTTATCTATTCCTGAGAATTTATCTTATTTTTTATTTGTTTATTTAAATGAATTCGACCAGTTGCCTGCCCTTCCTTCCATTATCCGTCACCGAGACAAACTGAACAAAGTTCTGAGGTCGACCTTGTAAAGATAAGGATTCAGGTCTGTCTGCTGTTTACCTTTGCTCCTGCGCGCACTGCCCTTCTCTCCACATTTATGTGTTTGTTTGTTTGTCTATATAATCTTTTGGGTTTTTATTTCTAATGAGGTCGACCAGTTGTCTATTTATTATTTTTTTACTACGCATCAAGCTGCGCTGCTTGTCTTTGCTCCTGTGTGCTCGCGCATTCTCGCCTTTTCCACTTATTTTTATTTTTGATTTATTTTTGATTTATTTTGTCAATTAAAAAAAAAATACGCATCGTGCTGTGCTGTTTGTGTTTGCTTGAGTGCATTCCGCGCTCTCGCTTTCTCCACTTTACAATTTTTTTGTTATTATTTATCTATTCCTGAGAGTTTATCTTATTTTTTATTTGTTTATTTAAATGAAGTCGACCAGTTGCCTGCCCTTCCTTCCATTATCCGTCACCGAGACAAACTGAACAAAGTTCTGAGGTCGACCTTGTAAAGATAAGGATTCAGGTCTGTCTGCTGTTACCTTTGCTCCTGCGCGCACTGCCCTTCTCTCCACATTTATGTGTTTGTTTGTTTGTCTATCTAATCTTTTGGGTTTTTATTTCTAATGAGGTCGACCAGTTGTCTATTTATTATTTTTTTTACTACGCATCAAGCTGCGCTGCTTGTCTTTGCTCCTGTGTGCTCGCGCACTCTCACCTTTTCCTTATTTTTATTTTTGATTTATTTTTGATTTATTTTGTCAATTTAAAAAAAAATACGCATCGTGCTGTGCTGTTTGTGTTTGCTTGAGTGCATTCGCGCGCTCTCGCTTTCTCCACTTTACAATTTTTTTGTTATTATTTATCTATTCCTGAGAGTTTATCTTATTTTTTATTTGAATATTTAAATGAAGTCGACCAGATGCCTGCCCTTCCTTCCATTATCCGTCACCGAGAGAAACTGAACAATGTTCTGAGGTCGACCTTGTAAAGATAAGGATTCAGGTCTGTCTGCTGTTTACCTTTGCTCCTGCGCACACTGTCCTTCTCTCCACATTTACGTGTTTGTTTGTTTGTCTATCTAATCTTTTGGGTTTTTATTTCTAATGAGGTCGACCAGTTGTCTATTTATTATTTTTTTTACTACGCATCAAGCTGCGCTGCTTGTCTTTGCTCCAGTGTGCTCGTGCACTCTCGCCTTTTCCACTTATTTTTATTTTTGATTTATTTTTGATTTATTTTGTCAATTTAAAAAATATACGCATCGTGCTGTGATGTTTGTGTTTGCTTGAGTGCATTCGCGCGCTCTCGCTTTCTCCACTTTACAATTTTTTGTTATTATTTAGCTATTCCTGAGAGTTTATCTTATTTTTTAGTTGTTTATTTAAATGAAGTCGACCAGTTGCCTGCCCTTCCTTCCATTATCCGTCACCGAGACAAACTGAACAAAGTTCTGAGGTCGACCTTGTAAAGATAAGGATTCAGGTCTGTCTGCTGTTTACCTTTGCTCTTGCGCGCACTGCCCTTCTCTCCACATTTATGTGTTTGTTTGTTTGTCTATCTAACCTTTTGGGTTTTTATTTCTAATGAGGTCGACCAGTTGTCTATTTATTATTTTTTTTACTACGCATCAAGCTGCGCTGCTTGTCTTTGCTCCTGTGTGCTCGCGCACTTTCGCCTTTTCCACTTATTTTTATTTTTGATTTATTTTTGATTTATTTTGTCAATTTTAAAAAAAATACGCATCGTGCTGTGCTGTTTGTGTTTGCTAGAGTGCATTCGCGTGCTCTCGCTTTCTCCACTTTACAATTTTTTTGTTATTATTTATCTATTCCTGAGAGTTTATCTTATTTTTTATTTGTTTATTTAAATGAAGTCGACCAGTTGCCTGCCCTTCCTTCCATTATCCGTCACCGAGACAAACTGAACAAAGTTCTGAGGTCGACCTTGTAAAGATAAGGATTCAGGTCTGTCTGCTGTTTACCTTTGCTCCTGCGCGCACTGCCCTTCTCTCCACATTTATGTGTTTGTTTGTTTGTCTATCTAACCTTTTGGGTTTTTATTGCTAATGAGGTCGACCAGTTGTCTATTTATTATTTTCTTTACTACGCATCAAGCTGCGCTGCTTGTCTTTGCTCCTGTGTGCTCGCGCACTCTCGCCTTTTCCACTTATTTTTATTTTTGATTTATTTTTGATTTATTTTGTCAATTTAAAAAAAAATACGCATCGTGCTGTGCTGTTTGTGTTTGCTTGAGTGCATTCCGCGCTCTCGCTTTCTCCACTTTACAATTTTTTTGTTATTATTTATCTATTCCTGAGAGTTTATCTTATTTTTTATTTGAATATTTAAATGAAGTCGACCAGATGCCTGCCCTTCCTTCCATTATCCGTCACCGAGAGAAACTGAACAATGTTCTGAGGTCGACCTTGTAAAGATAAGGATTCAGGTCTGTCTGCTGTTTACCTTTGCTCCTGCGCACACTGTCCTTCTCTCCACATTTACGTGTTTGTTTGTTTGTCTATCTAATCTTTTGGGTTTTTATTTCTAATGAGGTCGACCAGTTGTCTATTTATTATTTTTTTTACTACGCATCAAGCTGCGCTGCTTGTCTTTGCTCCAGTGTGCTCGTGCACTCTCGCCTTTTCCACTTATTTTTATTTTTGATTTATTTTTGATTTATTTTGTCAATTTAAAAAATATACGCATCGTGCTGTGATGTTTGTGTTTGCTTGAGTGCATTCGCGCGCTCTCGCTTTCTCCACTTTACAATTTTTTGTTATTATTTAGCTATTCCTGAGAGTTTATCTTATTTTTTAGTTGTTTATTTAAATGAAGTCGACCAGTTGCCTGCCCTTCCTTCCATTATCCGTCACCGAGACAAACTGAACAAAGTTCTGAGGTCGACCTTGTAAAGATAAGGATTCAGGTCTGTCTGCTGTTTACCTTTGCTCTTGCGCGCACTGCCCTTCTCTCCACATTTATGTGTTTGTTTGTTTGTCTATCTAACCTTTTGGGTTTTTATTTCTAATGAGGTCGACCAGTTGTCTATTTATTATTTTTTTTACTACGCATCAAGCTGCGCTGCTTGTCTTTGCTCCTGTGTGCTCGCGCACTTTCGCCTTTTCCACTTATTTTTATTTTTGATTTATTTTTGATTTATTTTGTCAATTTTAAAAAAAATACGCATCGTGCTGTGCTGTTTGTGTTTGCTAGAGTGCATTCGCGTGCTCTCGCTTTCTCCACTTTACAATTTTTTTGTTATTATTTATCTATTCCTGAGAGTTTATCTTATTTTTTATTTGTTTATTTAAATGAAGTCGACCAGTTGCCTGCCCTTCCTTCCATTATCCGTCACCGAGACAAACTGAACAAAGTTCTGAGGTCGACCTTGTAAAGATAAGGATTCAGGTCTGTCTGCTGTTTACCTTTGCTCCTGCGCGCACTGCCCTTCTCTCCACATTTATGTGTTTGTTTGTTTGTCTATCTAACCTTTTGGGTTTTTATTGCTAATGAGGTCGACCAGTTGTCTATTTATTATTTTCTTTACTACGCATCAAGCTGCGCTGCTTGTCTTTGCTCCTGTGTGCTCGCGCACTCTCGCCTTTTCCACTTATTTTTATTTTTGATTTATTTTTTATTTATTTTGTCAATTTAAAAAAAAATACGCATCGTGCTGTGCTGTTTGTGTTTGCTTGAGTGCATTCCGCGCTCTCGCTTTCTCCACTTTACAATTTTTTTGTTATTATTTATCTATTCCTGAGAGTTTATCTTATTTTTTATTTGTTTATTTAAATGAAGTCGACCAGTTGCCTGCCCTTCCTTCCATTATCCGTCACCGAGACAAACTGAACAAAGTTCTGAGGTCGACCTTGTAAAGATAAGGATTCAGGTCTGTCTGCTGTTACCTTTGCTCCTGCGCGCACTGCCCTTCTCTCCACATTTATGTGTTTGTTTGTTTGTCTATCTAATCTTTTGGGTTTTTATTTCTAATGAGGTCGACCAGTTGTCTATTTATTATTTTTTTTACTACGCATCAAGCTGCGCTGCTTGTCTTTGCTCCTGTGTGCTCGCGCACTCTCACCTTTTCCTTATTTTTATTTTTGATTTATTTTTGATTTATTTTGTCAATTTAAAAAAAATACGCATCGTGCTGTGCTGTTTGTGTTTGCTTGAGTGCATTCGCGCGCTCTCGCTTTCTCCACTTTACAATTTTTTTGTTATTATTTATCTATTCCTGAGAGTTTATCTTATTTTTTATTTGAATATTTAAATGAAGTCGACCAGATGCCTGCCCTTCCTTCCATTATCCGTCACCGAGAGAAACTGAACAATGTTCTGAGTTCGACCTTGTAAAGATAAGGATTCAGGTCTGTCTGCTGTTTACCTTTGCTCCTGCGCGCACTGTCCTTCTCTCCACATTTACGTGTTTGTTTGTTTGTCTATCTAATCTTTTGGGTTTTTATTTCTAATGAGGTCGACCAGTTGTCTATTTATTATTTTTTTTACTACGCATCAAGCTGCGCTGCTTGTCTTTGCTCCAGTGTGCTCGCGCACTCTCGCCTTTTCCACTTATTTTTATTTTTGATTTATTTTTGATTTATTTTGTCAATTTAAAAAATATACGCATCGTGCTGTGATGTTTGTGTTTGCTTGAGTGCATTCGCGCGCTCTCGCTTTCTCCACATTACAATTTTTTGTTATTATTTAGCTATTCCTGAGAGTTTATCTTATTTTTTAGTTGTTTATTTAAATGAAGTCGACCAGTTGCCTGCCCTTCCTTCCATTATCCGTCACCGAGACAAACTGAACAAAGTTCTGAGGTCGACCTTGTAAAGATAAGGATTCAGGTCTGTCTGCTGTTTACCTTTGCTCTTGCGCGCACTGCCCTTCTCTCCACATTTATGTGTTTGTTTGTTTGTCTATCTAACCTTTTGGGTTTTTATTTCTAATGAGGTCGACCAGTTGTCTATTTATTATTTTTTTTACTACGCATCAAGCTGCGCTGCTTGTCTTTGCTCCTGTGTGCTCGCGCACTTTCGCCTTTTCCACTTATTTTTATTTTTGATTTATTTTTGATTTATTTTGTCAATTTTAAAAAAAATACGCATCGTGCTGTGCTGTTTGTGTTTGCTAGAGTGCATTCGCGTGCTCTCGCTTTCTCCACTTTACAATTTTTTTGTTATTATTTATCTATTCCTGAGAGTTTATCTTATTTTTTATTTGTTTATTTAAATGAAGTCGACCAGTTGCCTGCCCTTCCTTCCATTATCCGTCACCGAGACAAACTGAACAAAGTTCTGAGGTCGACCTTGTAAAGATAAGGATTCAGGTCTGTCTGCTGTTTACCTTTGCTCCTGCGCGCACTGCCCTTCTCTCCACATTTATGTGTTTGTTTGTTTGTCTATCTAACCTTTTGGGTTTTTATTGCTAATGAGGTCGACCAGTTGTCTATTTATTATTTTCTTTACTACGCATCAAGCTGCGCTGCTTGTCTTTGCTCCTGTGTGCTCGCGCACTCTCGCCTTTTCCACTTATTTTTATTTTTGATTTATTTTTGATTTATTTTGTCAATTTTAAAGAAAAATACGCATCGTGCTGTGCTGTTTGTGTTTGCTTGAGTGCATTCGCGCGCTCTCGATTTCTCCACTTTACAATTTTTTTGTTATTATTTATCTATTCCTGAGAGTTTATCTTATTTTTTATTTGTTTATTTAAATGAAGTCGACCAGTTGCCTGCCCTACCTTCCATTATCCGTCACCGAGACAAACTGAACAAAGTTCTGAGGTCGACCTTGTAAAGATAAGGATTCGGGTCTGTCTGCTGTTTACCTTTGCTCCTGCGCGCACTGCCCTTCTCTCCACATTTATGTGTTTGTTTGTTTGTCTATCTAATCTTTTGGGTTTTTATTTCTAATGAGGTCGACCAGTTGTCTATTTATTATTTTTTTTACTAGGCATCAAGCTGTGCTGCTTGTCTTTGCTCCTGTGTGCTCGCGCACTCTCGCCTTTTCCACTTATTTTTATTTTTGATTTATTTTTGATTTATTTTGTCAATTTAAAAAAAAATACGCATCGTGCTGTGCTGTTTGTGTTTGCTTGAGTGCATTCGCGCGCTCTCGCTTTCTCCACTTTACAATTTTTTTGTTATTATTTATCTATTCCTGAGAGTTTATCTTATTTTTTATTTGTTTATTTAAATGAAGTCGACCAGTTGCCTGCCCTTCCTTCCATTATCCGTCACCGAGACAAACTGAACAAAGTTCTGAGGTCGACCTTGTAAAGATAAGGATTCAGGTCTGTCTGCTGTTTACCATTGCTCCTGCGCGCACTGCCCTTCTCTCCACATTTATGTGTTTGTTTGTTTGTCTATCTAATCTTTTGGGTTTTTATTTCTAATGAGGTCGACCAGTTGTCTATTTATTATATTTTTTACTACGCATCAAGCTGCGCTGCTTGTCTTTGCTCCTGTGTGCTCGCGCACTCTCGCCTTTTCCACTTATTTTTATTTTTGATTTATTTTTGATTTATTTTGTCAATTTAAAAAAAATACACATCGTGCTGTGCTGTTTGTGTTTGCTTCAGTGCATTCGCGCGCTCTCGCTTTCTCCACTTTACAATTTTTTTGTTATTATTTATCTATTCCTGAGAGTTTATCTTATTTTTTATTTGTTTATTTAAATGAAGTCGACCAGTTGCCTGCCCTTCCTTCCATTATCCGTCACCGAGACAAAATGAACAAAGTTCTGAGGTCGACCTTGTAAAGATAAGGATTCAGGTCTGTCTGCTGTTTACCTTTGCTCCTGCGCGCACTGCCCTTCTCTCCACATTTATGTGTTTGTTTGTTTGTCTATCTAATCTTTTGGGTTTTTATTTCTAATGAGGTCGACCAGTTGTCTATTTATTATTTTTTTTACTACGCATCAAGCTGCGCTGCTTGTCTTTGCTCCTGTGTGCTCGCGCACTCTCGCCTTTTCCACTTATTTTATTTTTGATTTATTTTTGATTTATTTTGTCAATTTTAAAAAAAATTACGCATCGTGCTGCGCTTTTTGTGTTTGCTTGAGTGCATTCGCGCGCTCTCGCTTTCTCCACTTTACAATTTTTTTGTTATTATTTATCTATTCCTGAGAGGTTATCTTATTTTTTATTTGTTTATTTAAATGAAGTCGACCAGTTGCCTGCCCTACCTTCCATTATCCGTCACCGAGACAAACTGAACAAAGTTCTGAGGTCGACCTTGTAAAGATAAGGATTCGGGTCTGTCTGCTGTTTACCTTTGCTCCTGCGCGCACTGCCCTTCTCTCCACATGTATGTGTTTGTTTGTTTGTCTATCTAATCTTTTGGGTTTTTATTTCTAATGAGGTCGACCAGTTGTCTATTTATTATATTTTTTACTACGCATCAAGCTGCGCTGCTTGTCTTTGCTCCTTTGTGCTCGCGCACTCTCGCCTTTTCCACTTATTTTTATTTTTGATTTATTTTTGATTTATTTTGTCAATTTATAAAAAAATACACATCGTGCTGTGCTGTTTGTGTTTGCTTGAGTGCATTCGCGCGCTCTCGCTTTCTCCACTTTACAATTTTTTTGTTATTATTTATCTATTCCTGAGAGTTTATCTTATTTTTTATTTGTTTATTTAAATGAAGTCGACCAGTTGCCTGCCCTTCCTTCCATTATCCGTCACCGAGACAAACTGAACAAAGTTCTGAGGTCGACCTTGTAAAGATAAGGATTCAGGTCTGTCTGCTGTTTACCTTTGCTCCTGCGCGCACTGCCCTTCTCTCCACATTTATGTGTTTGTTTGTTTCTCTATCTAATCTTTTGGGTTTTTATTTCTAATGAGGTCGACCAGTTGTCTATTTATTATTTTTTTTACTAGGCATCAAGCTGTGCTGCTTGTCTTTGCTCCTGTGTGCTCGCGCACTCTCGCCTTTTCCACTTATTTTTATTTTTGATTTATTTTGCCAATTTAAAAAAAATACGCATCGTGCTGTGCTGTTTGTGTTTGCTTGAGTGCATTCGCGCGCTCTCGCTATCTCCACTTTACAATTTTTTTGTTATTATTTATCTATTCCTGAGAGTTTATCTTATTTTTTATTTGTTTATTTAAATGAAGTCGACCAGTTGCCTGCCCTTCCTTCCATTATCCGTCACCGAGACAAACTGAACAAAGTTCTGAGGTCGACCTTGTAAAGATAAGGATTCAGGTCTGTCTGCTGTTTACCTTTGCTCCTGCACGCACTGCCCTTCTCTCCACATTTATGTGTTTGTTTGTTTGTCTATCTAATCTTTTGGGTTTTTATTTCTAATGAGGTCGACCAGTTGTCTATTTATTATTTTTTTTACTACTCATCAAGCTGCGCTGCTTGGCTTTGCTCCTGTGTGCTCGCGCACTCTCGCCTTTTCCACTTATTTTTATTTTTGATTTATTTTTGATTTATTTTGTCAATTTAAAAAAAAATACGCATCGTCCTGTGCTGTTTGTGTTTGCTTGAGTGCATTCGCGCGCTCTCGCTTTCTCCACTTTACAATTTTTTTGTTATTATTTATCTATTCCTGAGAGTTTATCTTATTTTTTATTTGTTTATTTAAATGAAGTCGACCAGTTGCCTGCCCTTGCTTCCATTATCCGTCACCGAGACAAACTGAACAAAGTTCTGAGGTCTACATTGTAAAGATAAGGATTCAGGTCTGTCTGCTGTTTACCTTTGCTCCTGCGCGCACTGCCCTTCTCTCTACATTTATGTGTTTGTATGTTTGTCTATCTAATCATTTGGGTTTTTATTTCTAATGAGGTCGACCAGTTGTCTATTTATTATTTTTTTTACTACGCATCAAGCTGCGCTGCTTGTCTTTGCTCCTGTGTGCTCGCGCACTCTCGCCTTTTCCACTTATTTTTATTTTTGATTCATTTTTGATTTATTTTTTCAATTTTAAAAAAAAATACGCATCGTGCTGTGCTGTTTGTGTTTGCTTGATTGCATTCGCGCGCTCTCGCTTTCTCCACTTTACAATTTTTTTGTTATTATTTATCTATTCCTGAGAGTTTATCTTATTTTTATTTGTTTATTTAAGTGAAGTCGACCAGTTGCCTGCCCTTCCTTCCATTATCCGTCACCGAGACAAACTGAACAAACTTCTGAGGTCGACCTTGTAAAGATAAGGATTCAGGTCTGTCTGCTGTTTATCTTTGCTCCTGCGCGCACTGCCCTTCTCTCCACATTTATGTGTTTGTTTGTTTGTCTATCTAATCTTTTGGGTTTTTATTTCTAATGAGGTCGACCAGTTGTCTATTTATTATTTTTTTTAGTACGCATCAAGCTGCGCTGCTTGTCTTTGCTCCTGTGTGCTCGCGCACTCTCGCCTTTTCCACTTATTTTTATTTTTGATTTATTTTGTCAATTTTAAAAAAAAATACGCATCGTGCTGTGCTGTTTGTGTTTGCTTGAGTGCATTCGCGCGCTCTCGCTTTCTCCACTTTACAATTTTTTTGTTATTATTTATCTATTCCTGAGAGTTTATCTTATTTTTTATTTGTTTATTTAAATGAAGTCGACCAGTTGCCTGCCCTTCCTTCCATTATCCGTCACCGAGACAAACTGAACAAAGTTCTGAGGTCGACCATGTAAAGATAAGGATTCAGGTCTGTCTGCTGTTTACCTTTGCTCCTGCGCGCACTGCCCTTCTCTCCACATTTAGGTGTTTGTTTGTTTGTCTATCTAATCTTTTGGGTTTTTATTTCTAATGAGGTCGACCAGTTGTCTATTTATTATTTTTTTTACTACGCATCAAGCTGCGCTGCTTGTCTTTGCTCCTGTGTGCTCGCGCACTCTCGCCTTTGCCACTTATTTTTATTTTTGATTTATTTTGTCAATTTAAAAAAAATACGCATCGTGCTGTGCTGTTTGTGTTTGCCTGAGTGCATTCGCGCGCTCTCGCTTTCTCCACTTTACAATTTTTTTGTTATTATTTATCTATTCCTGAGAATTTATCTTATTTTTTATTTGTTTATTTAAATGAATTCGACCAGTTGCCTGCCCTTCCTTCCATTATCCGTCACCGAGACAAACTGAACAAAGTTCTGAGGTCGACCTTGTAAAGATAAGGATTCAGGTCTGTCTGCTGTTTACCTTTGCTCCTGCGCGCACTGCCCTTCTCTCCACATTTATGTGTTTGTTTGTTTGTCTATCTAATCTTTTGGGTTTTTATTTCTAATGAGGTCGACCAGTTGTCTATTTATTATTTTTTTTACTACGCATCAAGCTGCGCTGCTTGTCTTTGCTCCTGTGTGCTCGCGCACTCTCGCCTTTTCCACTTATTTTTATTTTTGATTTATTTTTGATTTATTTTGTCAATTTTAAAAAAAAATTACGCATCGTGCTGTGCTGTTTGTGTTTGCTTGAGTGCATGCGCGCGCTCTCGCTTTCTCCACTTTACAATTTTTTTATAATTATTTATCTATTCCTGAGAGTTTATCTTATTTTTTATTTGTTTATATAAATGAAGTCGACCAGTTGCCTGCCCTTCCTTCCATTATCCGTCACCGAGACAAACTGAACAAAGTTCTGAGGACGACCTTGTAAAGATAAGGATTCAGGTCTGTCTGCTGTTTACCTTTGCTCCTGCCCGCACTGCCCTTCTCTCCACATTTATGTGTTTGTTTGTTTGTCTATCTAATCTTTTGGGTTTTTATTTCTAATGAGGTCGACCAGTTGTCTATTTATTATTTTTTTTACTACGCATCAAGCTGCGCTGCTTGTCTTTGCTCCTGTGTGCTCGCGCACTCTCGCCTTTTCCACTTATTTTTATTTTTGATTTATTTTTGATTTATTTTGTCAATTAAAAAAAAATACGCATCGTGCTGTGCTGTTTCTTTTTGCCTGAGTGCATTCGCGCGCTCTCGCTTTCTCCACTTTACAATTTTTTTTGTTATTATTTATCTATTCCTGAGAATTTATCTTATTTGTTTTGTTTATTTAAATGAATTCGACCAGTTGCCTGCCCTTCCTTCCATTATCCGTCACCGAGACAAACTGAACAAAGTTCTGAGGTCGACCTTGTAAAGATAAGGATTCAGGTCTGTCTGCTGTTTACCTTTGCTCCTGCGCGCACTGCCCTTCTCTCCACATTTATGTGTTTGTTTGTTTGTCTATCTAATCTTTTGGGTTTTTATTTCTAATGAGGTCGACCAGTTGTCTATTTATTATTTTTTTTACTACGCATCAAGCTGCGCTGCTTGTCTTTGCTCCTGTGTGCTCGCGCACTCTCGCCTGTTCCACTTATTTTTATTTTTGATTTATTTTTGATTTATTTTGTCAATTTAAAGAAAAATACGCATCGTGCTGTGCTGTTTGTGTTTGCTTGAGTGCATTCCGCGCTCTCGCTTTCTCCACTTTACAATTTTTTTGTTATTATTTATCTATTCCTGAGAGTTTATCTTATTTTTTATTTGTTTATTTAAATGAAGTCGACCAATTGCCTGCCCTTCCTTCCATTATCCGTCACCGAGACAAACTGAACAAAGTTCTGAGGTCGACCTTGTAAAGATAAGGATTCAGGTCTGTCTGCTGTTACCTTTGCTCCTGCGCGCACTGCCCTTCTCTCCACATTTATGTGTTTGTTTGTTTGTCTATCAAATCTTTTGGGTTTTTATTTCTAATGAGGTCGACCAGTTGTCTATTTATTATTTTTTTTACTACGCATCAAGCTGCGCTGCTTGTCTTTGCTCCTGTGTGCTCGCGCACTCTCACCTTTTCCTTATTTTTATTTTTGATTTATTTTTGATTTATTTTGTCAATTTAAAAAAAATACGCATCGTGCTGTGCTGTTTGTGTTTGCTTGAGTGCATTCGCGCGCTCTCGCTTTCTCCACTTTACAATTTTTTTGTTATTATTTATCTATTCCTGAGAGTTTATCTTATTTTTTATTTGAATATTTAAATGAAGTCGACCAGATGCCTGCCCTTCCTTCCATTATCCGTCACCGAGACAAACTGAACAATGTTCTGAGGTCGACCTTGTAAAAATAAGGATTCAGGTCTGTCTGCTGTTTACCTTTGCTCCTGCGCGCACTGCCCTTCTCTCCACATTTACGTGTTTGTTTGTTTGTCTATCTAATCTTTTGGGTTTTTATTTCTAATGAGGTCGACCAGTTGTCTATTTATTATTTTTTTTACTGCGCATCAAGCTGCGCTGCTTGTCTTTGCTCCTGTGTGCTCGCGCACTCTCACCTTTTCCTTATTTTTATTTTTGATTTATTTTTGATTTATTTTGTCAATTTAAAAAAAAATACGCATCGTGCTGTGCTGTTTGTGTTTGCTTGAGTGCATTCGCGCGCTCTCGCTTTCTCCACTTTACAATTTTTTTGTTATTATTTATCTATTCCTGAGAGTTTATCTTATTTTTTATTTGAATATTTAAATGAAGTCGACCAGATGCCTGCCCTTCCTTCCATTATCCGTCACCGAGAGAAACTGAACAATGTTCTGAGTTCGACCTTGTAAAGATAAGGATTCAGGTCTGTCTGCTGTTTACCTTTGCTCCTGCGCGCACTGTCCTTCTCTCCACATTTACGTGTTTGTTTGTTTGTCTATCTAATCTTTTGGGTTTTTATTTCTAATGAGGTCGACCAGTTGTCTATTTATTATTTTTTTTACTACGCATCAAGCTGCGCTGCTTGTCTTTGCTCCAGTGTGCTCGCGCACTCTCGCCTTTTCCACTTATTTTTATTTTTGATTTATTTTTGATTTATTTTGTCAATTTAAAAAATATACGCATCGTGCTGTGATGTTTGTGTTTGCTTGAGTGCATTCGCGCGCTCTCGCTTTCTCCACTTTACAATTTTTTGTTATTATTTAGCTATTCCTGAGAGTTTATCTTATTTTTTAGTTGTTTATTTAAATGAAGTCGACCAGTTGCCTGCCCTTCCTTCCATTATCCGTCACCGAGACAAACGGACAAAGTTCTGAGGTCGACCTTGTAAAGATAAGGATTCAGTTTCTTTGCTCCTGCCCGCACTGCCCTTCTCTCCACATTTATGTGTTTGTTTGTTTGTTTACTTAATCTTTTGGGTTTTTTTTCTAATGAGGTCGACCAGTTGTCTATTTATTATTTTTTTACTACGCATCAAGCTGCGCTGCTTGTCTTTGCTCCTGTGTGCTCGCGCACTCTCGCCTTTTCCACTTATTTTTATTTTTGATTTATTTTTGTTTTATTTTGTCAATTTAAAAAAATATACGCATCGTGCTATGCTGTTTGTGTTTGCTTGATTGCATTCGCGCGCTCTCGCTTTCTCCACTTTACAATTTTTTTGTTATTATTTATCTATTCCTGAGAGTTTATCTTATTTTTTATTTGTTTATTTAAATGAAGTCGACCAGTTGCCTGCCCTTCCTTCCATTATCCGTCACCGAGACAAACTGAACAAAGTTCTGAGGTCGACCTTGTAAAGATAAGGATTCAGGTCTGTCTACTGTTTACCTTTGCTCCTGCGCGCACTGCCCTTCTCTCCACATTTATGTGTTTGTTTGTTTGTCTATCTCATCTTTTGGGATTTATTTCTAATGAGGTCGACCAGTTGTCTATTTATTATTTTTTTTACTACGCATCAAGCTGCGCTGCTTGTCTTTGCTCCTGTGTGCTCGCACACTCTCGCCTTTTCCACTTATTTTTATTTTTGATTTATTTTTGATTTATTTTGTCAATTTAAAAAAAAATACGCATCGTGCTGTGCTGTTTGTGTTTGCTTGAGTGCATTCGCGCGCTCTCGCTTTCTCCACTTTACAATTTTTTTGTTATTATTTATCTATTCCTGAGAGTTTATCTTATTTTTTATTTGTTTATTTAAATGAAGTCGACCAGTTGCCTGCCCTTCCTTCCATTATCCGTCACCGAGACAAACTGAACAAAGTTCTGAGGTCGACCTTGTAAAGATAAGGATTCAGGTCTGTCTGCTGTTTACCTTTGCTCCTGCGCGCACTGCCCTTCTCTCCACATTTATGTGTTTGTTTGTTTGTCTATCTAATCTTTTGGGTTTTTATTTCTAATGAGGTCGACCAGTTGTCTATTTATTATTTTTTTTACTACGCATCAAGCTGCGCTGCTTGTCTTTGCTCCTGTGTGCTCGCGCACTCTCGCCTTTTCCACTTATTTTTATTTTTGATTTATTTTTGATTTATTTTGTCAATTTAAAAAAAAATACGCATCGTGCTGTGCTGTTTATGTTTGCTTGAGTGCATTCGCGCGCTCTCGCTTTCTCCACTTTACAATTTTTTGTTATTATTTATCTATTCCTGAGAGTTTATCTTATTTTTTATTTGTTTATTTAAATGAAGTCGACCAGTTGCCTGCCCTTCCTTCCATTATCCGTCACCGAGACAAACTGAACAAAGTTCTGAGGTCGACCTTGTAAAGATAAGGATTCAGTTTCTTTGCTCCTGCGCGCACTGCCCTTCTCTCCACATTTATGTGTTTGTTTGTTTGTCTATCTAATCTTTTGGGTTTTTTTTCTAATGAGGTCGACCAGTTGTCTATTTATTACTTTTTTCCTACGCATCAAGCTGCGCTGCTTGTCTTTGCTCCTGTGTACTCGCGCACTCTCGACTTTTCCACTTATTTTTATTTTTGATTTATTTTTGATTTATTTTGTCAATTTAAAAAAAATACGCATCGTGCTGTGCTGTTTGTGTTTGCTTGAGTGCATTCGCGCGCTCTCGCTTTCTCCACTTTACAATTTTTTTTATTATTAATCTATTCCTGAGAGTTTATCTTATTTTTTATTTGTTTATTTAAATGAAGTCGACCAGTTGCCTGCCCTTCCTTCCATTATCCGTCACCGAGACAAACTGAACAAAGTTCTGAGGTCGACCTTGTAAAGATAAGGATTCAGGTCTGTCTGCTGTTTACCTTTGCTCCTGCGCGCACTGCCCTTCTCTCCACATTTATGTGTTTGTTTGTTTGTCTATCTAATCTTTTGGGTTTTTATTTCTAATGAGGTCGACCAGTTGTCTATTTATTATTTTTTTTACTACGCATCAAGCTGCGCTGCTTGTCTTTGCTCCTGTGTGCTCGCGCACTCTCGCCTTTTCCACTTATTTTTATTTTTGATTTATTTTTGATTTATTTTGTCAATTTAAAAAAAAATACGTATCGTGCTGTGCTGTTTGTGTTTGCTTGAGTGCATTCGCGCGCTCTTGCTTTCTCCACTTTACAATTTTTTTTATTATTTATCTATTCCTGAGAGTTTATCTTATTTTTTATTTGTTTATTTAAATGAAGTGGAACAGTTGCCTGCCCTTCCTTCCATTATCCGTCACCGAGACAAACTGAACAAAGTTCTGAGGTCGACCTTGTAATGATAAGGATTCAGGTCTGTCTGCTGTTTACCTTTGCTCCTGCGCGCACTGCCCTTCTCTCCACATTTATGTGTTTGTTTGTTTGTCTATCTAATCTTTTGGGTTTTTATTTCTAATGAGGTCGACCAGTTGTCTATTTATTATTTTTTTTACTACGCATCAAGCTGCGCTGCTTGTCTTTGCTCCTGTGTGCTCGCGCACTCTTGCCTTTTCCACTTATTTTTATTTTTGATTTATTTTTGTTTTATTTTGTCAATTTAAAAAAATATACGCATCGTGCTGTGCTGTTTGTGTTTGCTTGAGTGCATTCGCGCGCTCTCGCTTTCTCCACTTTACAATTTTTTTGTTATTATTTATCTATTCCCGAGAGTTTATCTTATTTTTTATTTGTTTATTTAAATGAAGTCGACCAGTTGCCTGCCCTTCCTTCCATTATCCGTCACCGAGACAAACTGAACAAAGTTCTGAGGTCGACCTTGTAAAGATAAGGATTCAGTTTCTTTGCTCCTGCGCGCACTGACTTTCTCTCCACATTTATATGTTTGTTTGTTTGTCTATCTAATCTTTTGGGTTTTTATTTCTAATGAGGTCGACCAGTTGTCTATTTATTATTTTTTTACTACGCATCAAGCTGCGCTGCTTGTCTTTGCTCCTGTGTGCTCGCGCACTCTCGCCTTTTCCACTTATTTTTATTTTTGATTTATTTTTGATTTATTTTGTCAATTTTTAAAAAAAATACGCATCGTGCTGTGCTGTTTGTGTTTGCTTCAGTGCATTCGTGCGCTCTCGCTTTCTCCACTTTACAATTTTTTTGTTATTATTTATCTATTCCTGAGAGTTTATCTTATTTTTATTTGTTTATTTAAATGAAGTCGACCAGTTGCCTGCCCTTCCTTCCATTATCCGTCACCGAGACAAACTGAACAAAGTTCTGAGGTCGACATTGTAAAGATAAGGATTGAGGTCTGTCTGCTGTTTACCTTTGCTCCTGCGCGCACTGCCCTTCTCTCCACATTTATGTGTTTGTTTGTTTGTCTATCTAATCTTTTGGGTTTTTATTTCTAATGAGGTCGACCAGTTGTCTATTTATTATTTTTTTTACTACGCATCAAGCTGCGCTGCTTGTCTTTGCTCCTGTGTGCTCGCGCACTCTCGCCTTTTCCACTTATTTTTATTTTTGATTTATTTTTGTTTTATTTTGTCAATTTTAAAAAAAAAATACGCATCGTGCTGTGCTCTTTATGTTTGCTTGAGTGCATTCGCGCGCTCTCGCTTTCTCCACTTTACAATTTTTTGTTATTATTTATCTATTCCTGAGAGTTTATCTTATTTTTTATTTGTTTATTTAAATGAAGTCGACCAGTTGCCTGCCCTTCCTTCCATTATCCGTCACCGAGACAAACTGAACAAAGTTCTGAGGTCGACCTGGTAAAGATAAGGATTCAGGTCTGTCTGCTGTTTACCTTTGCTCCTGCGCGCACTGCCCTTCTCTCCACATTTATGTGTTTGTTTGTTTGTCTATCTAATCTTTTGGGTTTTTATTTCTAATGAGGTCGCCCAGTTGTCTATTTATTATTTTTTTTACTACGCATCAAGCTGCGCTGCTTGTCTTTGCTCCTGTGTGCTCGCGCACTCTCGACTTTTCCACTTATTTTTATTTTTGATTTATTTTTGATTTATTTTGTCAATTTAAAATAAAAATACGCAACGTGCTGTGCTGTTTGTGTTTGCTTGAGTGCATTCGCGCGCTCTCGCTTTCTCCACTTTACAATTTTTTTGTTATTATTTATCTATTCCTGAGAGTTTTTCTTATTTTTTATTTGTTTATTTAAATGAAGTCGACCAGTTGCCTGCCCTTCCTTCCATTATCCGTCACCGAGACAAACTGAACAAAGTTCTGAGGTCGACCTTGTAAAGATAAGGATTCAGGTCTGTCTGTTGTTTACCTTTGCTCCTGCGCGCACTGCCCTTCTCTCCACATTTATGTGTTTGTTTGTTTGTCTATCTAATCTTTTGGGTTTTTATTTCTAATGAGGTCGACCCGTTGTCTATTTATTATTTTTTTTACTACGCATCAAGCTGCGCTGCTTGTCTTTGCTCCTGTGTGCTGGCGCACTCTCGCCTTTTCCACTTATTTTTATTTTTGATTTATTTTTGATTTATTTTGTCAATTTAAAAAAAAAAATACGCATCGTGCTGTGTTGTTTTTGTTTGCTTGAGTGCATTCGCGCGCTCTCGCTTTCTCCACTTTACAATTTTTTTGTTATTATTAAACTATTCCTGAGAGTTTATCTTATTTTTTATTTGTTTATTTAAATGAAGTCGACCAGTTGCCTGCCCTTCCTCCATTATCCGTCACCGAGACAAACTGAACAAAGTTCTGAGGTCGACCTTGTAAAGTAAGGATTCAGTTTCTTTGCTCCTGCGCGCACTGCCCTTCTCTCCAAATTTATGTGTTTGTTTGTTTGTCTATCTAATCTTTTGGGTTTTAATTTCTAATGAGGTCCACCAGTTGTCTATTTATTATTTTTTTTACTACGCATCAAGCTGCGCTGCTTGTCTTTGCTCCTGTGTGCTCGCGCACTCTCGCCTTTTCCACTTATTTTTATTTTTGATTTATTTTTGTTTTATTTTGTCAATTTAAAAAAATATACGCATCGTGCTGTGCTGTTTGTGTTTGCTTGAGTGCATTCGCGCGCTCTCGCTTTCTCCACTTTACAATTTTTTTGTTATTATTTATCTATTCCTGAGAGTTTATCTTATTTTTTATTTGTTTATTTAAATGAAGTCGACCAGTTGCCTGCCCTTCCTTCCATTATCCGTCACAGAGACAAACTGAACAAAGTTCTGAGGTCGACCTTGTAAAGATAAGGATTCAGTTTCTTTGCTCCTGCGCGCACTGCCCTTCTCTCCAAATTTATGTCTTTGTTTGTTTGTCTATCTAATCTTTTGGGTTTTAATTTCTAATGAGGTCCACCAGTTGTCTATTTATTATTTTTTTTACTACGCATCAAGCTGCGCTGCGTGTCTTTGCTCCTGTGTGCTCGCGCACTCTCGCATTTTCCACTTATTTTTATTTTTGATTTATTTTTGATTTATTTTGTCAATTTAAAAAAAAATACGCATCGTGCTGTGCTGTTTGTGTTTGCTTGAGTGCATTCGCGCGCTCTCGCTTTCTCCACTTTACAATTTTTTTGTTATTATTTATCTATTCCTGAGAGTTTATCTTATTTTTATTTGTTTATTTAAATGAAGTCGACCAGTTGCCTGCCCTTCCTTCCATTATCCGTCACCGAGACAAACTGAACAAAGTTCTGAGGTCGACCTTGTAAAGATAAGGATTCAGTTTCTTTGCTCCTGCGCGCACTGCCCTTCTCTCCACATTTATGTGTTTGTTTGTTTGTCTATCTAATCTTTTGGGTTTTTTTTCTAATGAGGTCGACCAGTTGTCTATTTATTACTTTTTTTACTACGCATCAAGCTGCGCTGCTTGTCTTTGCTCCTGTGTACTCGCGCACTCTCGACTTTTCCACTTATTTTTATTTTTGATTTATTTTTTATTTATTTTGTCAATTTAAAAAAAATACGCATCGTGCTGTGCTGTTTGTGTTTGCTTGAGTGCATTCGCGCGCTCTCTCGCTTTCTCCACTTTACAATTTTTTTTTATTATTATTCTATTCCTGAGAGTTTATCTTATTTTTTATTTGTTTATTTAAATGAAGTCGACCAGTTGCCTGCCCTTCCTTCCATTATCCGTCACCGAGACAAACTGAACAAAGTTCTGAGGTCGACCTTGTAAAGATAAGGATTCAGGTCTGTCTGCTGTTTACCTTTGCTCCTGCGCGCACTGCCCTTCTCTCCACATTTATGTGTTTGTTTGTTTGTCTATCTAATCTTTTGGGTTTTTATTTCTAATGAGGTCGACCAGTTGTCTATTTATTATTTTTTTTACTACGCATCAAGCTGCGCTGCTTGTCTTTGCTCCTGTGTGCTCGCGCACTCTCGCCTTTTCCACTTATTTTATTTTTGATTTATTTTTGATTTATTTTGTCAATTTAAAAAAAAAATACGTATCGTGCTGTGCTGTTTGTGTTTGCTTGAGTGCATTCGCGCGCTCTTGCTTTCTCCACTTTACAATTTTTTTTTATTATTTTATCTATTCCTGAGAGTTTATCTTATTTTTTTATTTGTTTATTTAAATGAAGTGGACCAGTTGCCTGCCCTTCCTTCCATTATCCGTCACCGAGACAAACTGAACAAGTTCTGAGGTCGACCTTGTAAAGATAAGGATTCAGTTTCTTTGCTCCTGCGCGCACTGACTTTCTCTCCACATTTATATGTTTGTTTGTTTGTCTATCTAATCTTTTGGGTTTTTATTTCTAATGAGGTCGACCAGTTGTCTATTTATTATTTTTTTACTACGCATCAAGCTGCGCTGCTTGTCTTTGCTCCTGTGTGCTCGCGCACTCTCGCCTTTTCCACTTATTTTTATTTTTGATTTATTTTTGATTTATTTTGTCAATTTTTAAAAAAAATACGCATCGTGCTGTGCTGTTTGTGTTTGCTTCAGTGCATTCGTGCGCTCTCGCTTTCTCCACTTTACAATTTTTTTGTTATTATTTATCTATTCCTGAGAGTTTATCTTATTTTTATTTGTTTATTTAATGAAGTCGACCAGTTGCCTGCCCTTCCTTCCATTATCCGTCACCGAGACAAACTGAACAAAGTTCTGAGGTCGACATTGTAAAGATAAGGATTGAGGTCTGTCTGCTGTTTACCTTTGCTCCTGCGCGCACTG
>NW_025958698.1:0-26972 GCF_023159225.1 Perognathus longimembris pacificus | reverse complement strand
AGGTCGACCTCCAGAACTTTGTTCAGTTTGTATCGGTGACGGATAATGGAAGGAAGGGCAGGCAACTGGTCGACTTCATTTAAATAAACAAATAAAAAATAAGATAAACTCTCAGGAATAGATAAATAATAACAAAAAAATTGTAAAGTGGAGAAAGCGATAGCGCGCGAATGCACTCAAACAAACACAAACAGCACAGCACGATGCGTATTTTTTTTAAAAATTGACAAAATAAATCAAAAATAAAAATAAGTGGGAAAGGCGAGAGTGCGCGAGCACACAGGAGCAAAGACAAGCAGCGCAGCTTGATGCGTAGTAAAAAAAATAATAAATAGACAACTGGTCGACCTCATTAGAAATAAAAACCCAAAAGATAAGATAGACAAACAAACAAACACATAAATGTGGAAAGAAGGGCAGTGCGCGCAGGAGCAAAGGTAAACAGCAGACAGACCTGAATCCTTATCTTTACAAGGTCGACCTCAGAACTTTGTTCAGTTTGTCTCGGTGACGGATAATGGAAGGAAGGGCAGGCAACTGGTCGACTTCATTTAAATAAACAAATAAAAAATAAGATAAACTCTCAGGAATAGATAAATAATAACAAAAACATTGTAAAGTGGAGAAAGCGAGAGCGCGCGAATGCACTCAGGCAAACACAAACAGCACAGCACGATGCGTATTTTTTTTTAAAATTGACAAAATAAATCAAAAATAAATCAAAAATAAAAATAAGTGGAAAAGGCGAGAGTGCGCGAGCACACAGGTGCAAAGACAAGCAGTGCAGCTTGATGCGTAGTAAAAAAAATAATAAATAGACAACTGGTCGACCTCATTAGAAATAAAAACCCAAAAGATTAGATAGACAAACAAACAAACACATAAATGTGGAGAGAAGGGCAGTGCGGGCAGGAGCAAAGGTAAACAGCAGACAGACCTGAATCCTTATCTTTACAAGGTCGACCTCAGAACTTTGTTCAGTTTGTCTCGGTGACGGATAATGGAAGGAAGGGCAGGCAACTGGTCGACTTCATTTAAATAAACAAATAAAAAATAAGTTAAACTCTCAGGAATAGATAAATAATAACAAAAAAATTGTAAAGTGGAGAAAGCGAGAGCGCGCGAATGCACTCAAGCAAACACAAACAGCACAGCACGATGCGTATTTTTTTTTAAATTGACAAAATAAATCAAAAATAAAAATAAGTGGAAAAGGCGAGAGTGCGCTTACACACAGGAGCAATGACAAGCAGCGCAGCTTGATGCGTAGTAAAAAAAAAATAATAAATAGACAACTGGTCGACCTCATTAGAAATAAAAACCAAAAAGATTAGATAGACAAACAAACAAACACATAAATGTGGAGAGAAGGGCAGTGCGCGCAGGAGCAAAGGTAAACAGCAGACAGACCTGAATCCTTATCTTTACAAGGTCGACCTCAGAACTTTGTTCAGTTTGTCTCGGTGACGGATAATGGAAGGAAGGGCAGGCAAGTGGTCGACTTCAATTAAATAAACAAATAAAAAATAAGATAAACTCTCAGGAATAGATAAATAATAACAAAAACATTGTAAAGTGGAGAAAGCGAGAGCGCGCGAATGCACTCAGGCAAACACAAACAGCACAGCACGATGCGTATTTTTTTTTAAAATTGACAAAATAAATCAAAAATAAATCAAAAATAAAAATAAGTGGAAAAGGCGAGAGTGCGCGAGCACACAGGTGCAAAGACAAGCAGTGCAGCTTGATGCGTAGTAAAAAAAATAATAAATAGACAACTGGTCGACCTCATTAGAAATAAAAACCCAAAAGATTAGATAGACAAACAAACAAACACATAAATGTGGAGAGAAGGGCAGTGCGGGCAGGAGCAAAGGTAAACAGCAGACAGACCTGAATCCTTATCTTTACAAGGTCGACCTCAGAACTTTGTTCAGTTTCTCTCGGTGACGGATAATGGAAGGAAGGGCAGGCAAGTGGTCGACTTCATTTAAATAAACAAATAAAAAATAAGATAAACTCTCAGGAATAGATAAATAATAACAAAAAAATTGTAAAGTGGAGAAAGCGAGAGCGCGCGAATGCACTCAAGCAAACAAAAACAGCACAGCACGATGCGTATTTTTTTTTAAATTGAAAAAATAAATCAAAAATAAAAATAAGTGGAAAAGGCGAGAGTGCGCGAGCACACAGGAGCAAAGACAAGCAGCGCAGCTTGATGCGTAGTAAAAAAAATAATAAATAGACAACTGGTCGACCTCATTAGAAATAAAAACCCAAAAGATTAGATAGACAAACAAACAAACACATAAATGTGGAGAGAAGGGCAGTGCGCGCAGGAGCAAAGGTAAACAGCAGACAGACCTGAATCCTTATCTTTACAAGGTCGACCTCAGAACTTTGTTCAGTTTGTCTCGGTGACGGATAATGGAAGGAAGGGCAGGCAACTGGTCGACTTCATTTTAATAAACAAATAAAAAAATAAGATAAACTCTCAGGAATAGATAAATAATAACAAAAAAAATTATAAAGTGGAGAAAGCGAGAGCGCCCGAATGCACTCAAGCTAACACAAACAGCACAGCACGATGCGTATTTTTTTTTAAATTGACAAAATAAATCAAAAATAAATCAAAAATAAAAATAAGTGGAAAAGGCGAGAGTGCGCGATCACACAGGAGCAAAGACAAGCAGCGCAGCTTGATGCGTAGTAAAAAAAATAATAAATAAACAACTGGTCGACCTCATTAGAAATAAAAACCCAAAAGATTAGATAGACAAACAAACAAACACATAAATGTGGAGAGAAGGGCAGTGGGGGCAGGAGCAAAGGTAAACAGCAGACAGACCTGAATCCTTATCATTACAAGGTCGACCTCAGAACTCTGTTCAGTTTGTCTCGGTGACGGATAATGGAAGGAAGGGCAGTCAACTGGTCGACTTCATTTAAATAAACAAATAAAAAATAAGATAAACTCTCAGGAATAGATAAATAATAACAAAAAATTGTAAAGTGGAGAAAGCGAGAACGCGCGAATGCACTCAAGCAAACAAAACAGCACAGCACGATGCTTATTTTTTTTTAAAATTGACAAAATAAATCAAAAATAAATCAAAAATAAAAATAAGTGGAAAACGCGAGAGTGCACGAGCACACAGGAGCAAAGACAAGCAGCGCAGCTTGATGCGTAGTAAAAAAAAATAATAAATAGACAACTACTCGACCTCATTAGAAATAAAAACCCAAAAGATTAGATAGACAAACAAACAAACACATCAATGTGGAGAGAAGGGCAGTGCGCGCGAGTAGCAAAGGTAAACAGCAGACAGACCTGAATCCTTATCTTTACAAGGTCGACCTCAGAACTTTGTTCAGTTTCTCTCGGTGACGGATAATGGAAGGAAGGGCAGGCAACTGGTCGACTTCATTTAAATAAACAAATAAAAAATAAGATAAACTCTCAGGAATAGATAAATAATAACAAAAAAAATTGTAAAGTGGAGAAAGCGAGAGCGCGCGAATGCACTCAAGCAAACACAAACAGCACAGCACGATGCGTATTTTTTTAAAAATTGACAAAATAAATCAAAAAGAAATCAAAAATAAAAATAAGTGGAAAAGGCGAGAGTGCACGAGCACACAGGAGAAAAGACAAGCAGCGCAGCTTGATGCGTAGTAAAAAAAAATAATAAATAGACAACTGGTCGACCTCATTAGAAATAAAAACCCAAAAGATTAGATAGACAAACAAACAAACACATAAATAGGGAGAGATGGGCAGTGCGCGCAGGAGCAAAGGTAAACAGCAGACAGACCTGAATCCTTATCTTTACAAGGTCGACCTCAGAACTTTGTTCAGTTTGTCTCGGTGACGGATAATGGAAGGAAGGGTAGGCAACTGGTCGACTTCATTTAAATAAACAAATAAAAAATAAGATAAACTCTCAGGAATAGATAAATAATAACAAAAACATTGTAAAGTGGAGAAAGCGAGAGCGCGCGAATGCACTCAGGCAAACACAAACAGCACAGCACGATGCGTATTTTTTTTTTAAATTGACAAAATAAATCAAAAATAAATCAAAAATAAAAATAAGTGGAAAAGGCGAGAGTGCGCGAGCACACAGGTGCAAAGACAAGCAGTGCAGCTTGATGCGTAGTAAAAAAAATAATAAATAGACAACTGGTCGACCTCATTAGAAATAAAAACCCAAAAGATTAGATAGACAAACAAACAAACACATAAATGTGGAGAGAAGGGCAGTGCGGGCAGGAGCAAAGGTAAACAGCAGACAGACCTGAATCCTTATCTTTACAAGGTCGAACTCAGAACTTTGTTCAGTTTGTCTCGGTGACGGATAATGGAAGGAAGGGCAGGCAACTGGTCGACTTCATTTAAATAAACAAATAAAAAAATAAGTTAAACTCTCAGGAATAGATAAATAATAACAAAAAAATTGTAAAGTGGAGAAAGCGAGAGCGCGCGAATGCACTCAAGCAAACACAAACAGCACAGCACGATGCGTATTTTTTTTTTAAATTGACAAAATAAATCAAAAATAAAAATAAGTGGAAAAGGCGAGAGTGCGCTTGCACACAGGAGCAAAGACAAGCAGCGCAGCTTGATGCGTAGTAAAAAAAAATAATAAATAGACAACTGGTCGACCTCATTAGAAATAAAAACCCAAAAGATTAGATAGACAAACAAACAAACACATAAATGTGGAGAGAAGGGCAGTGCGCGCAGGAGCAAAGGTAAACAGCAGACAGACCTGAATCCTTATCTTTACAAGGTCGACCTCAGAACTTTGTTCAGTTTCTCTCGGTGACGGATAATGGAAGGAAGGGCAGGCAAGTGGTCGACTTCATTTAAATAAACAAATAAAAAATAAGATAAACTCTCAGGAATAGCTAAATAATAACAAAAAAATTGTAAAGTGGAGAAAGCGAGAGCGCGAGAATGCACTCAAGCAAACAAAAACAGCACAGCACGATGCGTATTTTTTTTTAAATTGAAAAAATAAATCAAAAATAAAAATAAGTGGAAAAGGCGAGAGTGCGCGAGCACACAGGAGCAAAGACAAGCAGCGCAGCTTGATGCGTAGTAAAAAAAATAATAAATAGACAACTGGTCGACCTCATTAGAAATAAAAACCCAAAAGATTAGATAGACAAACAAACAAACACATAAATGTGGAGAGAAGGGCAGTGGGGGCAGGAGCAAAGGTAAACAGCAGACAGACCTGAATCCTTATCATTACAAGGTCGACCTCAGAACTCTGTTCAGTTTGTCTCGGTGACGGATAATGGAAGGAAGGGCAGTCAACTGGTCGACTTCATTTAAATAAACAAATAAAAAATTAGATAAACTCTCAGGAATAGATAAATAATAACAAAAAATTGTAAAGTGGAGAAAGCGAGAGCGCGCGAATGCACTCAAGCAAACACAAACAGCACAGCACGATGCGTATTTTTTTTTAAAATTGACAAAATAAATCAAAAATAAATCAAAAATAAAAATAAGTGGAAAAGGCGAGAGTGCACGAGCACACAGGAGCAAAGACAAGCAGCGCAGCTTGATGCGTAGTAAAAAAAATAATAAATAGACAACTAGTCGACCTCATTAGAAATAAAAACCCAAAAGATTAGATAGACAAACAAACAAACACATCAATGTGGAGAGAAGGGCAGTGCGCGCAGGAGCAAAGGTAAACAGCAGACAGACCTGAATCCTTATCTTTTCAAGGTCGACCTCAGAACTTTGTTCAGTTTGTCTCGGTGACGGATAATGGAAGGAAGGGCAGGCAACTGGTTGACGTCATTTAAATAAACAAAAAAAAATAAGGTAAACTCTCAGGAATAGATAAATAATAACAAAAAATTGTAAAGTGGAGAAAGCGAGAGCGCGCGAATGCACTCAAGCAAACACAAACAGCACAGCACGATGCGTATTTTTTTTTAAATTGACAAAATATATCAAAAATAAATCAAAAATAAAAATAAGTGGAAAAGGCGAGAGTGCGCGAGCACACAGGAGCAAAGACAAGCAGCGCACCTTGATGCGTAGTAAAAAAAATAATAAATAGACAACTGGTCGACCTCATTAGAAATAAAAACCCATAATATTAGATAGACAAACAAACAAACACATAAATGTGGAGAGAATGGCATTGCGCGCAGGAGCAAAGGTAAACAGCAGACAGACCTGAATCCTTATCTTTACAAGGTCGACCTCAGAACTTTGCTCAGTTTGTCTCGGTGACGGATAATGGAAGGAAGGGCAGGCAACTGGTCGACTTCTTTTAAATAAAAAAATAAAAAATAAGATAAACTCTCAGGAATAGATAAATAATAACAAAAAAATTGTAAAGTGGAGAAAGCGAGAGCGCGCGAATGCACTCAAGCAAACACAAACAGCACAGCACGATGCGTATTTTTTTTTTAAATTGACAAAATATATCAAAAATAAATCAAACATAAAAATAAGTGGAAAAGGCGAGAGTGCGCGAGCACACAGGAGCAAAGACAAGCAGCGCAGCTTGATGCGTAGTAAAAAAAATAATAAATAGTCAACTGGTCGACCTCATTAAAAATAAAAACCCAAAAGATTAGATAGACAAACAAACAAACACATAAATGTGGAGAGAAGGGCAGTGCGCGCAGGAGCAAAGGTAAACAGCAGACAGACCTGAATCCTTATCTTTACAAGGTCGACCTCAGAACTTTGTTCAGTTTGTATCGGTGACGGATAATGGAAGGAAGGGCAGGCAACTGGTCGACTTCATTTAAATAAACAAATAAAAAATAAGATAAACTCTCAGGAATAGATAAATAATAACAAAAAAATTGTAAAGTGGAGAAAGCGATAGCGCGCGAATGCACTCAAACAAACACAAACAGCACAGCACGATGCGTATTTTTTTTAAAAATTGACAAAATAAATCAAAAATAAAAATAAGTGGGAAAGGCGAGAGTGCGCGAGCACACAGGAGCAAAGACAAGCAGCGCAGCTTGATGCGTAGTAAAAAAAATAATAAATAGACAACTGGTCGACCTCATTAGAAATAAAAACCCAAAAGATAAGATAGACAAACAAACAAACACATAAATGTGGAAAGAAGGGCAGTGCGCGCAGGAGCAAAGGTAAACAGCAGACAGACCTGAATCCTTATCTTTACAAGGTCGACCTCAGAACTTTGTTCAGTTTGTCTCGGTGACGGATAATGGAAGGAAGGGCAGGCAACTGGTCGACTTCATTTAAATAAACAATAAAAAATAAGATAAACTCTCAGGAATAGATAAATAATAACAAAAACATTGTAAAGTGGAGAAAGCGAGAGCGCGCGAATGCACTCAGGCAAACACAAACAGCACAGCACGATGCGTATTTTTTTTTAAAATTGACAAAATAAATCAAAAATAAATCAAAAATAAAAATAAGTGGAAAAGGCGAGAGTGCGCGAGCACACAGGTGCAAAGACAAGCAGTGCAGCTTGATGCGTAGTAAAAAAAATAATAAATAGACAACTGGTCGACCTCATTAGAAATAAAAACCCAAAAGATTAGATAGACAAACAAACAAACACATAAATGTGGAGAGAAGGGCAGTGCGGGCAGGAGCAAAGGTAAACAGCAGACAGACCTGAATCCTTATCTTTACAAGGTCGACCTCAGAACTTTGTTCAGTTTGTCTCGGTGACGGATAATGGAAGGAAGGGCAGGCAACTGGTCGACTTCATTTAAATAAACAAATAAAAAATAAGTTAAACTCTCAGAAATAGATAAATAATAACAAAAAAATTGTAAAGTGGAGAAAGCGAGAGCGCGCGAATGCACTCAAGCAAACACAAACAGCACAGCACGATGCGTATTTTTTTTTAAATTGACAAAATAAATCAAAAATAAAAATAAGTGGAAAAGGCGAGAGTGCGCTTACACACAGGAGCAATGACAAGCAGCGCAGCTTGATGCGTAGTAAAAAAAAATCATAAATAGACAACTGGTCGACCTCATTAGAAATAAAAACCAAAAAGATTAGATAGACAAACAAACAAACACATAAATGTGGAGAGAAGGGCAGTGCGCGCAGGAGCAAAGGTAAACAGCAGACAGACCTGAATCCTTATCTTTACAAGGTCGACCTCAGAACTTTGTTCAGTTTGTCTCGGTGACGGATAATGGAAGGAAGGGCAGGCAAGTGGTCGACTTCATTTAAATAAACAAATAAAAAATAAGATAAACTCTCAGGAATAGATAAATAATAACAAAAAAATTGTAAAGTGGAGAAAGCGAGAGCGCGCGAATGCACTCAAGCAAACAAAAACAGCACAGCACGATGCGTATTTTTTTTTAAATTGAAAAAATAAATCAAAAATAAAAATAAGTGGAAAAGGCGAGAGTGCGCGAGCACACAGGAGCAAAGACAAGCAGCGCAGCTTGATGCGTAGTAAAAAAAATAATAAATAGACAACTGGTCGACCTCATTAGAAATAAAAACCCAAAAGATTAGATAGACAAACAAACAAACACATAAATGTGGAGAGAAGGGCAGTGGGGGCAGGAGCAAAGGTAAACAGCAGACAGACCTGAATCCTTATCATTACAAGGTCGACCTCAGAACTCTGTTCAGTTTGTCTCGGTGACGGATAATGGAAGGAAGGGCAGTCAACTGGTCGACTTCATTTAAATAAACAAATAAAAAATAAGATAAACTCTCAGGAATAGATAAATAATAACAAAAAATTGTAAAGTGGAGAAAGCGAGAGCGCGCGAATGCACTCAAGCAAACAAAACAGCACAGCACGATGCGTATTTTTTTTTAAAATTGACAAAATAAATCAAAAATAAATCATAAATAAAAATAAGTGGAAAAGGCGAGAGTGCACGAGCACACAGGAGCAAAGACAAGCAGCGCAGCTTGATGCGTATTAAAAAAAATAATAAATAGACAACTAGTAGACCTCATTAGAAATAAAAACCCAAAAGATTAGATAGACAAACAAACAAACACATCAATGTGGAGAGAAGGGCAGTGCGCGCAGGAGCAAAGGTAAACAGCAGACAGACCTGAATCCTTATCTTTTCAAGGTCGACCTCAGAACTTTGTTCAGTTTGTCTCGGTGACGGATAATGGAAGGAAGGGCAGGCAACTGGTTGACGTCATTAAATTAAACAAAAAAAAAATAAGGTAAACTCTCAGGAATAGATAAATAATAACAAAAAATTGTAAAGTGGAGAAAGCGAGAGCGCGCGAATGCACTCAAGCAAACACAAACAGCACAGCACGATGCGTATTTTTTTTTAAATTGACAAAATATATCAAAAATAAATCAAAAATAAAAATAAGTGGAAAAGACGAGAGTGCGCGAGCACACAGGAGCAAAGACAAGCAGCGCAGCTTGATGCGTAGTAAAAAAAATAATAAATAGACAACTGGTCGACCTCAATAGAAATAAAAACCCAAAAGATTAGATAGACAAAGAAACAAACACATAAATGTGGAGAGAAGGGCAGTGCGCGAAGGAGCAAATGTAAACAGCAGACAGACCTGAATCCTTTTCTTTACAAGGTCGACCTCAGAACTTTGTTCAGTTTGTCTCGGTGACGGATAATGGAAGGAAGGGCAGGCAACTGGTCGACTTCATTTAAATAAACAAATAAAAAATAAGATAAACTCTCAGGAATAGATGAATAATAACAAAAAAATTGTAAAGTGGAGAAAGCGAGAGCGCGCGAATGCACTCAAGCAAACACAAACAGCACAGCACGATGCGTATTTTTTTTTAAATTGACAAAATAAATCAAAAATAAAAATAAGTGGAAAAGGCGAGAGTGCGCGAGCACCCAGGAGCAAAGACAAGCAGCGCAGCTTGATGCGTAGTAAAAAAAATAATAAATAGACAACTGGTCGACCTCATTAGAAATAAAAACCCAAAAGATTAGATAGACAAACAAACAAACACATAAATGTGGAGAGATGGGCAGTTCGCGCAGGAGCAAAGGTAAACAGCAGACAGACCTGAATCCTTATCTTTACAAGGTCGACCTCAGAACTTTGTTCAGTTTGTCTCGGTGACGGATAATGGAAGGAAGGGCAGGCAACTGGTCGACTTCATTTAAATAAACAAATAAAAAATAAGATAAACTCTCAGGAATAGATAAATAATAACAAAAAATTGTAAAGTGGAGAAAGCGAGAGCGCGCGAATGCACTCAAGCAAACACAAACAGCACAGCACGATGCGTATTTTTTTTAAAATTGACAAAATAAATCAAAAATAAATCAAAAATAAAAATAAGTGGAAAAGGCGAGAGTGCGCGAGCACACAGGAGCAAAGACAAGCAGCGCAGCTTGATGCGTAGTAAAAAAAATAATAAATAGACAACTGGTCGACCTCATTAGAAATAAAAACCCAAAAGATTAGATAGACAAACAAACAAACACATAAATGTGGAGAGAAGGGCAGTGCGCGCAGGAGCAAAGGTAAACAGCAGACAGACCTGAATCTTTATCTTTACAAGGTCGACCTCAGAACTTTGTTCAGTTTGTCTCGGTGACGGATAATGGAAGGAAGGGCAGGCAACTGGTCGACTTCATTTAAATAAACAAATAAAAAATAAGATAAACTCTCAGGAATAGATAAATAATAACAAAAAAATTGTAAAGTAGAGAAAGCGAGCGCGCGCGAATGCACTCAAGCAAACACAAACAGCACAGCACGATGTGTATTTTTTTTAAAATTGACAAAATAAATAAAAAATAAATCAAAAATAAAAATAAGTGGAAAAGGCGAGAGTGCGCGAGCACACAGGAGCAAAGACAAGCAGGGCAGCTTGATGCGTAGTAAAAAAAATAATAAATAGACAACTGGTCGACCTCATTAGAAATAAAAACCCAAAAGATTAGATAGACAAACAAACAAACACATAAATGTGGAGAGAAGGGCAGTGCGCGCAGGAGCAAAGGTAAACAGCAGACAGACCTGAATCCTTATCTTTACAAGGTCGACCTCAGAACTTTGTTCAGTTTGTCTCGGTGACGGGTAATGGAAGGAAGGGCAGGCAACTGGTCGACTTCATTTAAATAAACAAATAAAAAATAAGATAAACTCTCAGGAATAGATAAATAATAACAAAAAAATTGTATAGTGGAGAAAGCGAGAGCGCGCGAATGCACTCAAGCAAACACAAACAGCACAGCACGATGCATATTTTTTTTAAATTGACAAAATAAATCAAAAATAAAAATAAGTGGAAAAGGCGAGAGTGCGCGAGCACACAGGAGCAAAGACAAGCAGCACAGCTTGATGCGTAGTAAAAAAAATAATAAATAGACAACTGGTCGACCTCATTAGAAATAAAAACCCAAAAGATTAGATAGACAAACAAACAAACACATAAATATGGAGAGAAGGGCACTGCGCGGGAGCAAAGGTAAACAGCAGACAGACCTGAATCCTTATCTTTACAAGGTCGACCTCAGAACTTTGTTCAGTTTGTCTCGGTGACGGATAATGGAAGGAAGGGCAGGCAACTGGTCGACTTCATTTAATTAAACAAATAAAAAATAAGATAAACTCTCAGGAATAGATAAATAATAACAAAAAAAATTGTAAAGTGGAGAAAGCGAGAGCGCGCGAATGCACTCAAGCAAACACAAACAGCACAGCACGATGCGTATTTTTTTTTAAATTGACAAAATAAATCAAAAATAAATCAAAAATAAATATAAGTGGGAAAGGCGAGAGTGCGCGAGCACACAGGAACACAGACAAGCAGCGCAGCTTGATGCGTAGTAAAAAAAATAATAAACAGACAACTGGTCGACCTCATTAGAAATAAAAACCCAAAAGATTAGATAGACAAACAAACAAACACATAAATGTGGAGAGAAGGGCAGTGCGCGCAGGAGCAAAGGTAAACAGAAGACAGACCTGTATCCTTATCTTTACAGGGTCGACCTCAGAACTTTGTTCAGTTTGTCTCGGTGACGGATAATGGAAGTAAGGGCAGGCAACTGTTCGACTTCATTTAAATAAACAAATAAAAAATAAGATAAACTCTCAGGAATAGATAAATAATAACAAAAAAATTGTAAAGTGGAGAAAGCGAGAGCGCGCGAATGCACTCAAGCAAACACAAACAGCACAGCACGATGCGTATTTTTTTTTAAATTGACAAAATAAATCAAAAATAAATCAAAAATAAAAATAAGTGGAAAAGGCGAGAGTGCGCGTGCACACAGGAGCAAAGACAAGCAGCGCAGCTTGATGCGTAGTAAAAAAAATAATAAATAGACAACTGGTCGACCTCATTAGAAATAAAAACCCAAAAGATTAGATAGACAAACAAACAAACACATAAATGTGGAGAGAAGGGCAGTGCGCGCAGGAGCAAAGGTAAACAGCAGACAGACCTGAATCTTTATCTTTACAAGGTCGACCTCAGAACTTTGTTCAGTTTGTCTCGGTGACGGATAATGGAAGGAAGGGCAGGCAACTGGTCGACTTCATTTAAATAAACAAATAAAAAATAAGATAAACTCTCAGGAATAGATAAATAATAACAAAAAAATTGTAAAGTAGAGAAAGCGAGCGCGCGCGAATGCACTCAAGCAAACACAAACAGCACAGCACGATGTGTATTTTTTTTAAAATTGACAAAATAAATAAAAAATAAATCAAAAATAAAAATAAGTGGAAAAGGCGAGAGTGCGCGAGCACACAGGAGCAAAGACAAGCAGGGCAGCTTGATGCGTAGTAAAAAAAATAATAAATAGACAACTGGTCGACCTCATTAGAAATAAAAACCCAAAAGATTAGATAGACAAACAAACAAACACATAAATGTGGAGAGAAGGGCAGTGCGCGCAGGAGCAAAGGTAAACAGCAGACAGACCTGAATCCTTATCTTTACAAGGTCGACCTCAGAACTTTGTTCAGTTTGTCTCGGTGACGGGTAATGGAAGGAAGGGCAGGCAACTGGTCGACTTCATTTAAATAAACAAATAAAAAATAAGATAAACTCTCAGGAATAGATAAATAATAACAAAAAAATTGTAAAGTGGAGAAAGCGAGAGCGCGCGAATGCACTCAAGCAAACACAAACAGCACAGCACGATGCGTATTTTTTAAAAAATTGACAAAATAAATCAAAAATAAAAATAAGTGGAAAAGGCGAGAGTGCGCGAGCACACAGGAGCAAAGACAAGCAGCGCAGCTTGATGCGTAGTAAAAAAAATAATAAATAGACAACTGGTCGACCTCATTAGAAAAAAAACCCAAAAGATTAGATAGACAAACAAACAAACACATAAATGTGGAGAGATGGGCAGTGCGCGCAGGAGCAAAGTAAACAGCAGACAGACCTGAATCCTTATCTTTACAAGGTCGACCTCAGAACTTTGTTCAGTTTGTCTCGGTGACGGATAATGGAAGGAAGGGCAGGCAACTGGTCGACTTCATTTAAATAAACAAATAAAAAATAAGATAAACTCTCAGGAATAGATAAATAATAACAAAAAAATTGTAAAGTAGAGAAAGCGATAGCGCGCGAATGCACTCAAGCAAACACAAACAGCACAGCACGATGCGTATTTTTTTTTAAAAATTGACAAAATAAATCAAAAATAAATCAAAAATAAAAATAAGTGGAAAAGGCGAGAGTGCGCGAGCACACAGGAACAAAGACAAGCAGCGCAGCTTGATGCGTAGTAAAAAGAATAATAAATAGACAACTGGTCGACCTCATTAGAAATAAAAACCCAAAAGATTAGATAGACAAACAAACAAACACATAAATGTGGAGAGAAGGGCAGTGCGCGCAGGAGCAAAGGTACACAGCAGACAGACCTGAATCCTTATCTTTACAAGGTCGACCTCAGAACTTTGTTCAGTTTGTCTCGGTGACGGATAATGGAAGGAAGGGCAGGCAACTGGTCGACTTCATTTAAATAAACAAATAAAAAATAAGATAAACTCTCAGGAATAGATAAATAATAACAAAAAATTGTAAAGTGGAGAAAGCGAGAGCGCGGGAATGCACTCAAGCAAACACAAACAGCACAGCACGATGCGTATTTTTTTTTTAAATTGACAAAATAAATCAAAAATTAAAATAAGTGGAAAAGGCGAGAGTGCGCGAGCACACAGGAGCAAAGACAAGCAGCGCAGCTTGATGCGTAGTAAAAAAAATAATAAATAGACAACTGGTCGACCTCATTAGAAATAAAAACCCAAAAGATTAGAAAGACAAACAAACAAACACATAAATGTGGAGAGATGGGCAGTGCGCGCAGGAGCAAAGGTAAACAGCAGACAGACCTGAATCCTTATCTTTACAAGGTCGACCTCAGAACTTTGTTCAGTTTGTCTCGGTGACGGATAATGGAAGGAAGGGCAGGCAACTGGTCGACTTCATTTAAATAAACAAATAAAAAATAAGATAAACTCTCAGGAATAGATAAATAATAACAAAAAATTGTAAAGTGGAGAAAGCGAGAGCGCGCGAATGCACTCAAGCAAACACAAACAGCACAGCACGATGCGTATTTTTTTTAAAATTGACAAAATAAATCAAAAATAAATCAAAAATAAAAATAAGTGGAAAAGGCGAGAGTGCGCGAGCACACAGGAGCAAAGACAAGCAGCGCAGCTTGATGCGTAGTAAAAAAAATAATAAATAGACAACTGGTCGACCTCATTAGAAATAAAAACCCAAAAGATTAGATAGACAAACAAACAAACACATAAATGTGGAGAGAAGGGCAGTGCGCGCAGGAGCAAAGGTAAACAGCAGACAGACCTGAATCTTTATCTTTACAAGGTCGACCTCAGAACTTTGTTCAGTTTGTCTCGGTGACGGATAATGGAAGGAAGGGCAGGCAACTGGTCGACTTCATTTAAATAAACAAATAAAAAATAAGATAAACTCTCAGGAATAGATAAATAATAACAAAAAAATTGTAAAGTAGAGAAAGCGAGCGCGCGCGAATGCACTCAAGCAAACACAAACAGCACAGCACGATGTGTATTTTTTTTAAAATTGACAAAATAAATAAAAAATAAATCAAAAATAAAAATAAGTGGAAAAGGCGAGAGTGCGCGAGCACACAGGAGCAAAGACAAGCAGGGCAGCTTGATGCGTAGTAAAAAAAATAATAAATAGACAACTGGTCGACCTCATTAGAAATAAAAACCCAAAAGATTAGATAGACAAACAAACAAACACATAAATGTGGAGAGAAGGGCAGTGCGCGCAGGAGCAAAGGTAAACAGCAGACAGACCTGAATCCTTATCTTTACAAGGTCGACCTCAGAACTTTGTTCAGTTTGTCTCGGTGACGGGTAATGGAAGGAAGGGCAGGCAACTGGTCGACTTCATTTAAATAAACAAATAAAAAATAAGATAAACTCTCAGGAATAGATAAATAATAACAAAAAAATTGTAAAGTGGAGAAAGCGAGAGCGCGCGAATGCACTCAAGCAAACACAAACAGCACAGCACGATGCGTATTTTTTTTTAAATTGACAAAATAAATCAAAAATAAATCAAAAATAAATATAAGTGGGAAAGGCGAGAGTGCGCGAGCACACAGGAACACAGACAAGCAGCGCAGCTTGATGCGTAGTAAAAAAAATAATAAACAGACAACTGGTCGACCTCATTAGAAATAAAAACCCAAAAGATTAGATAGACAAACAAACAAACACATAAATGTGGAGAGAAGGGCAGTGCGCGCAGGAGCAAAGGTAAACAGAAGACAGACCTGTATCCTTATCTTTACAGGGTCGACCTCAGAACTTTGTTCAGTTTGTCTCGGTGACGGATAATGGAAGTAAGGGCAGGCAACTGTTCGACTTCATTTAAATAAACAAATAAAAAATAAGATAAACTCTCAGGAATAGATAAATAATAACAAAAACATTGTAAAGTGGAGAAAGAGAGAGCGCGCGAATGCACTCAAGCAAACACAAACAGCACAGCACGATGCGTATTTTTTTTTAAAAAATTGACAAAATAAATTAAAAATAAAAATAACTGGAAAAGGCGAGAGTGAGCGAGCACACAGGAGCAAAGACAAGCAGGGCAGCTTGATGAGTAGTAAAAAAAAATAATAAATAGACAACTGGTCGACCTTATTAGAAATAAAAACCCAAAAGATTAGATAGACAAATAAACACATAAATGTGGAGAGAAGGGCAGTGCACGCAGGAGCAAAGGTAAACAGCAGACAGACCTGAATCCTTATCTTTACAAGGTCGACCTCAGAACTTTGTTCAGTTTGTCTCGGTGACGGATAATGGAAGGAAGGGCAGGCAACTGGTCGACTTCATTTAAATAAACAAATAAAAAATAAGATAAACTCTCAGGAATAGATAAATAATAACAAAAAAATTGTAAAGTGGAGAAAGCGAGAGCGCGAGAATGCACTCAAGCAAACACAAACAGCACAGCACGATGCGTATTTTTTTTTAAAATTGACAAAATAAATCAAAAATAAATCAAAAATAAAAATAAGTGGAAAAGGCGAGAGTGCGCGAGCACAGAGGAGCAAAGACAAGCAGCGCAGCTTGATGCGTAGTAAAAAAAAATAATAAATAGACAACTGGTCGACCTCATTAGAAATAAAAACCCAAAAGATTAGATAGACAAACAAACAAACACATAAATGTGGAGAGAAGGGCAGTGCGCGCAGGAGCAAAGGTAAACAGCAGACAGACCTGAATCCTTATCTTTACAAGGTCGACCTCAGAACTTTGTTCAGTTTGTCTCGGTGACGGATAATGGAAGGAAGGGCAGTCAACTGGTCGACTTCATTTAAATAAACAAATAAAAAATAAGATAAACTCTCAGGAATAGATAAATAATAACAAAAATATTGTAAAGTGGAGAAAGCGAGAGCGCGCGAATGCACTCAAGCAAACACAAACAGCACAGCACGATGCGTATTTTTTATAAAAAATTGACAAAATAAATTAAAAATAAAAATAACTGGAAAAGGCGAGAGTGAGCGAGCACACAGGAGCAAAGACAAGCAGGGCAGCTTGATGCGTAGTAAAAAAAAATAATAAATAGACACCTGGTCGACCTCATTAGAAATAAAAACCCAAAAGATTAGATAGACAAATAAACACATAAATGTGGAGAGAAGGGCAGTGCACGCAGGAGCAAAGGTAAACAGCAGACAGACCTGAATCCTTATCTTTACAAGGTCGACCTCAGAACTTTGTTCAGTTTGTCTCGGTGACGGATAATGGAAGGAAGGGCAGGCAACTGGTCGACTTCATTTAAATAAACAAATAAAAAATAAGATAAACTCTCAGGAATAGATAAATAATAACAAAAAAATTGTAAAGTGGAGAAAGCGAGAGCGCGAGAATGCACTCAAGCAAACACAAACAGCACAGCACGATGCGTATTTTTTTTTAAATTGACAAAATAAATCAAAAATAAATCAAAAATAAAAATAAGTGGAAAAGGCGAGAGTGCGCGAGCACAGAGGAGCAAAGACAAGCAGCGCAGCTTGATGCGTAGTAAAAAAAAATAATAAACAGACAACTGGTCGACCTCATTAGAAATAAAAACCCAAACGATTAGATAGACAAACAAACAAACACATAAATGTGGAGAGAAGGGCAGTGCACGCAGGAGCAAAGGTAAACAGCAGACAGACCTGAATCCTTATCTTTACAAGGTCGACCTCAGAACTTTGTTCAGTTTGTCTCGGTGACGGATAATGGAAGGAAGGGCAGGCAACTGGTCGACTTCATTTAAATAAACAAATAAAAAATAAGATAAACTCTCAGGAATAGATAAATAATAACAAAAAAATTGTAAAGTGGAGAAAGCGAGAGCGCGCGAATGCACTCAAGCAAACACAAACAGCACAGCACGATGCGTATTTTTTTTTTAAATTGACAAAATAAATCAAAAATAAAAATAAGTGGAAAAGGCGAGACTGCGCGAGCACACAGGAGCAAAGACAAGCAGCGCAGCTTGATGCGTAGTAAAAAAAATAATAAACAGACAACTGGTCGACCTCATTAGAAATAAAAACCCAAAAGATTAGATAGACAAACAAACAAACACATAAATGTCGAGAGAAGGGCAGTGCACGCAGGAGCAAAGGTAAACAGCAGACAGACCTGAATCCTTATCTTTACAAGGTCGACCTCAGAACTTTGTTCAGTTTGTCTCGGTGACGGATAATGGAAGGAAGGGCAGGCAACTGGTCGACTTCATTTAAATAAACAAATAAAAAATAAGATAAACTCTCAGGAATAGATAAATAATAACAAAAAAATTGTAAAGTGGAGAAAGCGAGAGCGCGCGAATGCACTCAAGCAAACACAAACACCACAGCACGATGCGTATTTTTTTTTAAATTGACAAAATAAATCAAAAATAAATCAAAAATAAAAATAAGTGGAAAAGGCGAGAGTGCGCGAGCACACAGGAGCAAAGACAAGCAGCGCAGCTTGATGCGTAGTAAAAAAAATATTAAATAGACATCTGGTCGACCTCATTAGAAAAAAAAACCCAAAAGATTAGATAGACAAACAAACAAACACATAAATGGGGAGAGAAGGGCAGTGCGCGCAGGAGCAAAGGTAAACAGCAGACAGACCTGAATCCTTATCTTTACAAGGTCGACCTCAGAACTTTGTTCAGTTTGTCTCGGTGACGGATAATGGAAGGAAGGGCAGGCAACTGGTCGACTTCATTTAAATAAACAAATAATAAATAAGATAAACTGTCAGGAATAGATAAATAATAACAAAAAATTGTAAAGTGGAGAAAGCGAGAGCGCGCGAATGCACTCAAGCAAACACAAACAGCACAGCACGATGCGTATTTTTTTTAAAAATTGACAAAATAAATCAAAAATAAATACAAGTGGAAAAGGCGAGAGTGCGCGAGCACAGAGGAACAAAGACAAGCAGCGCAGCTTGATGCGTAGTAAAAAAGATAATAAATAGACAACTGGTCGACCTCATTAGTAATAAAAACCCGAAAGATTAGATAGACAAACAAACAAACACATAAATGTGGAGAGAAGGGCAGTGCGCGCAGGAGCAAAGGTAAACAGCAGACAGACCTGAATCCTTATCTTTACAAGGTCGACCTCAGAACTTTGTTCAGTTTGTCTCGGTGACGGATAATGGAAGGAAGGGCAGGCAACTGGTCGACTTCATTTAAATAAACAAATAAAAAATAAGATAAACTCTCAGGAATAGATAAATAATAACAAAAAAATTGTAAAGTGGAGAAAGCGAGAGCGCGCGAATGCACTCAAGCAAACACAAACAGCACAGCAAGATGCGTATTTTTTTTAAATTGACAAAATAAATCAAAAATAAATCAAAAATAAAAATAAGTGGAAAAGGCGAGAGTGCGCGAGCACACAGGAGCAAAGACAAGCAGCGCAGCTTGATGCGTAGTAAAAAAAAATAATAAATAGACAACTGGTCGACCTCATTAGAAATAAAAACCCAAAAGATTAGACAGACAAACAAACAAACACATAAATGTGGAGAGAAGGGCAGTGCGCGCAGGAGCAAAGGTAAACAGCAGACAGACCTGAATCCTTATCTTTACAAGGTCGACCTCAGAACTTTGTTCAGTTTGTCTCGGTGACGGATAATGGAAGGAAGGGCAGGCAACTGGTCGACTTCATTTAAATAAACAAATAAAAAATAAGATAAACTCTCAGGAATAGATAAATAATAACAAAAAATTGTAAAGTGGAGAAAGCGAGAGCGCGCGAATGCACTCAAGCAAACACAAACAGCACAGCACGATGCTTATTTTTTTTAGAAATTGACAATATAAATCAAAAATAAAAATAAGTGGAAAAGGCGAGAGTGCGCGATCACACAGGAGCAAAGACAAGCAGCGCAGCTTGATGCGTAGTAAAAAAAATAATAAATAGACAACTGGTCGACCTCATTAGAAATAAAAACCCAAAAGATTAGATAGACAAACAAACAAACACATAAATGTGGAGAGAATGGCAGTGCGCGCAGGAGCAAAGGTAAACAGCAGACAGACCTGAATCCTTATCTTTACAAGGTCGACCTCAGAACTTTGTTCAGTTTGTCTCGGTGACGGATAATGGAAGGAAGGGCAGGCAACTGGTCGACTTCATTTAAATAAACAAATAAAAAATAAGATAAACTCTCAGGAATAGATAAATAATAACAAAAAATTGTAAAGTGAAGAAAGCGAGAGCGCGCGAATGCACTCAAGCAAACACAAACAGCACAGCACGATGCGTATTTTTTTTAAAATTGACAAAATAAATCAAAAATAAAAATAAGTGGAAAAGGCGAGAGTGCGCGAGCACACAAGAGTAAATACAAGTAGCGCAGCTTGATGCGTAGTAAAAAAAATAATAAATAGACAACTGGTCGACCTCATTAGAAATAAAAACCCAAAAGATTAGATAGACAAACAAACAAACACATAAATGTGGAGAGAAGGGCAGTGCTCGCAGGAGCAAAGGTAAACAGCAGACAGACCTGAATCCTTATCTTTACAAGGTCGACCTCAGAACTTTGTTCAGTTTGTCTCGGTGACGGATAATGGAAGGAAGGGCAGGCAACTGATCGACTTCATTTAAATAACCAAATAAAAAATAAGATAAACTCTCAGGAATAGATAAATAATAACAAACAAATTGTAAAGTGGAGAAAGCATGAGCGCGCGAATGCACTCAAGCAAACACAAACAGCACAGCACGATGCGAATTTTTTTTTAAATTGACAAAATCAATCAAAAATAAATCAAAAATACAAATAAGTGGAAAAGGCGAGAGTGCGCGAGCACACAGGAGCAAAGACAAGCAGCGCAGCTTGATGCGTAGTAAAAAAAATAATAAATAGACAACTGGTCGACCTCATTAGAAATAAAAACCCAAAAGATTAGATAGACAAACAAACAAACACATAAATATGGAGAGAAGGGCATTGCGCGCAGGAGCAAAGGTAAACAGCAGACAGACCTGAATCCTTATCTTTACAAGGTCGACCTCAGAACTTTGTTCAGTTTGTCTCGGTGACGGGTAATGGAAGGAAGGGCAGGCAACTGGTCGACTTCATTTAAATAAACAAATAAAAAATAAGATAAACTCTCAGGAATACATAAATAATAACAAAAAAATTGTAAAGTGGAGAAAGCGAGAGCGCGCGAATGCACTCAAGCAAACACAAACAGCACAGCACGATGCATATTTTTTTTTAAATTGACAAAATAAATCAAAAATAAAAATAAGTGGAAAAGGCGAGAGTGCGCGAGCACACAGGAGCAAAGACAAGCAGCACAGCTTGATGCATAGTAAAAAAAATAATAAATAGACAACTGGTCGACCTCATTAGAAATAAAAACCCAAAAGATTAGATAGACAAACAAACAAACACATAAATATGGAGAGAACGGCACTGCTCGGGAGCAAAGGTAAACAGCAGACAGACCTGAATCCTTATCTTTACAAGGTCGACCTCAGAACTTTGTTCAGTTTGTCTCGGTGACGGATAATGGAAGGAAGGGCAGGCAACTGGTCGACTTCATTTAATTAAACAAATAAAAAATAAGATAAACTCTCAGGAATAGATAAATAATAACAAAAAAATTGTAAAGTGGAGAAAGCGAGAGCGCGCGAATGCACTCAAGCAAACACAAACAGCACAGCACGATGCGTATTTTTTTTTAAAATTGACAAAATAAATCAAAAATAAATCAAAAATAAATATAAGTGGGAAAGGCGAGAGTGCGCGAGCACACAGGAACACAGACAAGCAGCGCAGCTTGATGCGTAGTAAAAAAAATAATAAACAGACAACTGGTCGACCTCATTAGAAATAAAAACCCAAAAGATTAGATAGACAAACAAACAAACACATAAATGTGGAGAGAAGGGCAGTGTGCGCAGGAGCAAAGGTAAACAGAAGACAGACCTGTATCCTTATCTTTACAAGGTCGACCTCAGAACTTTGTTCAGTTTGTCTCGGTGACGGATAATGGAAGTAAGGGCAGGCAACTGTTCGACTTCATTTAAATAAACAAATAAAAAATAAGATAAACTCTCAGGAATAGATAAATAATAACAAAAACATTGTAAAGTGGAGAAAGAGAGAGCGCGCGAATGCACTCAAGCAAACACAAACAGCACAGCACGATGCGTATTTTTTTTTTAAAAAAATTGACAAAATAAATTAAAAATAAAAGTAACTGGAAAAGGCGAGAGTGAGCGAGCACACAGGAGCACAGACAAGCAGGGCAGCTTGATGAGTAGTAAAAAAAAATAATAAATAGACAACTGGTCGACCTTATTAGAAATAAAAACCCAAAAGATTAGATAGACAAATAAACACATAAATGTGGAGAGAAGGGCAGTGCACGCAGGAGCAAAGGTAAACAGCAGACAGACCTGAATCCTTATCTTTACAAGGTCGACCTCAGAACTTTGTTCAGTTTGTCTCGGTGACGGATAATGGAAGGAAGGGCAGGCAACTGGTCGACTTCATTTAAATAAACAAATAAAAAATAAGATAAACTCTCAGGAATAGATAAATAATAACAAAAAAATTGTAAAGTGGAGAAAGCGAGAGCGCGAGAATGCACTCAAGCAAACACAAACAGCACAGCACGATGCGTATTTTTTTTAAAATTGACAAAATAAATCAAAAATAAATCAAAAATAAAAATAAGTGGAAAAGGCGAGAGTGCGCGAGCACAGAGGAGCAAAGACAAGCAGCGCAGCTTGATGCGTAGTAAAGAAAAATAATAAATAGACAACTGGTCGACCTCATTAGAAATAAAAACCCAAAAGATTAGATAGACAAACAAACAAACACATAAATGTGGAGAGAAGGGCAGTGCACGCAGGAGCAAAGGTAAACAGCAGACAGACCTGAATCCTTATCTTTACAAGGTCGACCTCAGAACTTTGTTCAGTTTGTCTCGGTGACGGATAATGGAAGGAAGGGCAGGCAACTGGTCGACTTCATTTAAATAAACAAATATAAAATAAGATAAACTCTCAGGAATAGATAAATAATAACAAAAAAATTGTAAAGTGGAGAAAGCGAGAGCGCGCGAATGCACTCAAGCAAACACAAACAGCACAGCACGATGCGTATTTTTTTTAAAAATTGACAAAATAAATCAAAAATAAAAATAAGTGGAAAAGGCGAGAGTGCGCGAGCACACAGGAGCAAAGACAAGCAGCGCAGCTTGATGCGTAGTAAAAAAAATAATAAACAGACAACTGGTCGACCTCATTAGAAATAAAAACCCAAAAGATTAGATAGACAAACAAACAAACACATAAATGTGGAGAGAAGGGCAGTGCACGCAGGAGCAAAGGTAAACAGCAGACAGACCTGAATCCTTATCTTTACAAGGTCGACCTCAGAACTTTGTTCAGTTTGTCTCGGTGACGGATAATGGAAGGAAGGGCAGGCAACTGGTCGACTTCATTTAAATAAACAAATAAAAAATAAGATAAACTCTCAGGAATAGATAAATAATAACAAAAAAATTGTAAAGTGGAGAAAGCGAGAGTGCGCGAATGCACTCAAGCAAACACAAACACCACAGCACGATGCGTATTTTTTTTTTAAATGACAAAATAAATCAAAAATAAATCAAAAATAAAAATAAGTGGAAAAGGCGAGAGTGCGCGAGCACACAGGAGCAAAGACAAGCAGCGCAGCTTGATGCGTAGTAAAAAAAATAATAAATAGACAACTGGTCGACCTCATTAGAAATAAAAACCCAAAAGATTAGATAGACAAACAAACAAACACATAAATGTGGAGAGAAGGGCAGTGCGCGCAGGAGCAAAGGTAAACAGCAGACAGACCTGAATCCTTATCTTTACAAGGTCGACCTCAGAACTTTGTTCAGTTTGTCTCGGTGACGGATAATGGAAGGAAGGGCAGGCAACTGGTCGACTTAATTTAAATAAACAGATAAAAAATAAGATAAACTCTCAGGAATAGGTAAATAATAACAAAAAAATTGTAAAGTGGAGAAAGCGAGAGCGCGCGAATGCACTCAAGCAAACACAAACAGCACAGCACGATGCGTATTTTTTTTAAATTGACAAAATAAATAAAAAATAAATCAAAAATAAAAATAAGTGGAAAAGGCGAGAGTGCGCGAGCACACAGGAGCAAAGACAAGCAGCGCAGCTTGATGCGTAGTAAAAAAAAATAATAAATAGACAACTGGTCGACCTCATTAGAAATAAAAACCCAAAAGATTAGACAGACAAACAAACAAACACATAAATGTGGAGAGAAGGGCAGTGCGCGCAGGAGCAAAGGTAAACAGCAGACAGACCTGAATCCTTATCTTTACAAGGTCGACCTCAGAACTTTGTTCAGTTTGTCTCGGTGACGGATAATGGAAGGAAGGGCAGGCAACTGGTCGACTTCATTTAAATAAACAAATAAAAAATAAGATAAACTCTCAGGAATAGATAAATAATAACAAAAAATTGTAAAGTGGAGAAAGCGAGAGCGCGCGAATGCACTCAAGCAAACACAAACAGCACAGCACGATGCGTATTTTTTTTAAAAATTGACAATATAAATCAAAAATAAAAATAAGTGGAAAAGGCGAGAGTGCGCGATCACACAGGAGCAAAGACAAGCAGCGCAGCTTGATGCGTAGTAAAAAAATAATAAATAGACAACTGGTCGACCTCATTAGAAATAAAAACCCAAAAGATTAGATAGACAAACAAACAAACACATAAATGTGGAGAGAAGGGCAGTGCGCGCAGGAGCAAAGGTAAACAGCAGACAGACCTGAATCCTTATCTTTACAAGGTCGACCTCAGAACTTTGTTCAGTTTGTCTCGGTGACGGATAATGGAAGGAAGGGCAGGCAACGGGTCGACTTCATTTAAATAAACAAATAAAAAATAAGATAAACTCTCAGGAATAGATAAATAATAACAAAAAAATTGTAAAGTGAAGAAAGCGAGAGCGCTCGAATGCACTCAAGCAAACACAAACAGCACAGCACGATGCGTATTTTTTTTAAAATTGACAAAATAAATCAAAAATAAAAATAAGTGGAAAAGGCGAGAGTGCGCGAGCACACAAGAGTAAATACAAGTAGCGCAGCTTGATGCGTAGTAAAAAAAATAATAAATAGACAACTGGTCGACCTCATTAGAAATAAAAACCCAAAAGATTAGATAGACAAACAAACAAACACATAAATGTGGAGAGAAGGGCAGTGCGGGCAGGAGCAAAGGTAAACAGCAGACAGACCTGAATCTTTATCTTTAAAGGTCGACCTCAGAACTTTGTTCAGTTTGTCTCGGTGACGGATAATGGAAGGAAGGGTAGGCAAATGGTCGACTTCATTTGAATAAACAAATAAAAAATAAGATAAACTCTCAGGAATAGATAAATAATAACAAAAAATTGTAAAGTGGAGAAAGCGAGAGCGCGCGAATGCACTCAAGCAAACACAAACAGCACAGCACGATGCGTATTTTTTTAAATTGACAAAATAAATCAAAAATAAATCAAAAATAAAAATAAGTGGAAAAGGCGAGAGTGCGCGAGCACACAGGAGCAAAGACAAGCAGCGCAGCTTGATGCGTAGTAAAAAAAATAGTAAATAGACAACTGGTCGACCTCATTAGAAATAAAAACCCAAAAGATTAGATAGACAAACAAACAAACACATAAATGTGGAGAGAAGGGCAGTGCGCGCAGGAGCAAAGGTAAACAGCAGACAGACCTGAATCCTTATCTTTACAAGGTCGACCTCAGAACTTTGTTCAGTTTGTCTCGGTGATAGATAATGGAAGGAAGAGCAGGCAACTGGTCGACTTCATTGAATAAACAAATAAAAAATAAGATAAACTCTCAGGAATAGATAAATAATAACAAAAAAATTGTAAAGTGGAGAAAGCGAGAGCGCGCGAATGCACTCAAGCAAACACAAACAGCACAGCACGATGCGTATTTTTTTTTAAAATTGACAAAATAAATCAAAAATAAAAATAAGTGGAATAGGCGAGAGTGCGCGAGCACACAGGAGCAAAGACAAGCAGCGCAGCTTGATTCGTAGTAAAAAAAATAATAAATAGACAACTGGTCGACCTCATTAGAAATAAAAACCCGAAAGATTAGATAGACAAACAAACAAACACATAAAAGTGGAGAGAAGGGCAGTGCGCGCAGGAGCAAAGGTAAACAGCAGACAGACCTGAATCCTTATCTTTACAAGGTCGACCTCAGAACCTTGTTCAGTTTGTCTCGGTGACGGATAATGGAAGGAAGGGCAGGCAACTGGTCGACTTCATTTAAATAAACAAATAAAAAATAAGATAAACTCTCAGGAATAGATAAATAATAACAAAAAATTGTAAAGTGGAGAAAGCGAGAGCGCGCGAATGCACTCAAGCAAACACAAACAGCACAGCACGATGCGTATTTTTTTTTAAATTGACAAAATAAATCAAAAATAAATCAAAAATAAAAAGAAGTGGAAAAGGCGAGAGTGCGCGAGCACACAGGAGCAAAGACAAGCAGCGCAGCTTGATGCGTAGTAAAAAAAATAATAAATAGACAACTGGTCGACCTCATTAGAAATAAAAACCCAAAAGATTAGATAGACAAACAAACAAACACATAAATGTGGAGAGAAGGGCAGTGCGGGCAGGAGCAAAGGTAAACAGCAGACAGACCTGTATCCTTATCTTTACAAGTTCGACCTCAGAACTTTGTTCAGTTTGTCTCGGTGACGGATAATGGAAGGAAGGGCAGGCAACTGGTCGACTTCATTTAAATAAACAAATAAAAAATAAGATAAACTCTCAGGAATAGATAAATAATAACAAAAAAATTGTAAAGTGGAGAAAGCGAGAGCGCGCGAATGCACTCAAGCAAACACAAACAGCACAGCACGATGCGTATTTTTTTTTAAATTGACAAAATAAAT
>NW_025958697.1:0-31879 GCF_023159225.1 Perognathus longimembris pacificus | reverse complement strand
TTGCTCCTGCGCGCACTGCCCTTCTCTCCACATTTATGGTGTTTGTTTGTTTGTCTATCTAATCTTTTGGGATTTTATTTCTAATGAGTCGACCAGTTGTCTATTTATTATTTTTTTTACTACGCATCAAGCTGCGCTGCTCTTCTTTGCTCCTGTGTGCTCGCGCACTCTCGCCTTTTCCACTTATTTTTATTTTTGAATTATTTTGTCAATTTTAAAAAAAATACGCATCGTGCTCTGCTGTTTGTGTTTGCTTGAGTGCATTCGCTCGCTCTCGCTTTCTCCACTTTACAATTTTTTGTTATTATTTATCTATTCCTGAGAGTTTATCTTATTTTTTATTTGTTTATTTAAATGAAGTCAACCAGTTGCCTGCCCTTCCTTCCATTATCCGTCACCGAGACAAACTGAACAAAGTTCTGAGGTCGACCTTGTAAAGATAGGGATTTAGGTCTGTCTGCTGTTTACCTTTGCTCCTGCGCGCACTGCCCTTCTCTCAACATTTATGTGTTTGTTTGTTTGTCTATCTAATCTTTTGGGTTTTTATTTCTAATGAGGTCGACCACTTGTCTATTTATTATTTTTTTTACTACGCATCAAGCTGCGCTGCTTGTCTTTGCTCCTGTGTGCTCGCGCACTCTCGCCTTTTCCACTTATTTTTATTTTTGATTTATTTTTGATTTATTTTGTCAATTTGAAAAAAAATACGCATCGTGCTGTGCTGTTTGTGTTTGCTTGAGTGCATTCGCGCGCTCTCGCTTTCTCCACTTTACAATTTTTTGTTATTATTTATCTATTCCTGAGAGTTTATCTTATTTTTTATTTGTTTATTTAAATGAAGTCGACCAGTTGCCTGCCCTTCCTTGCATTATCCGTCACCTAGACAAACTGAACAAAGTTCTGAGGTCGACCTTGTAAAGATAAGGATTCAGGTCTGTCTGCTGTTTACCTTTGCTCCTGCGCGCACTGCCCTTCTCTCCACATTTATGTGTTTGTTTGTTTGTCTATCTAATCTTTTGGGTTTTTATTTCTAATGAGGTCGACCAGTTGTCTATTTATTATTTTTTTTACTACGCATCAAGCTGCGCTGCTTGTCTTTGCTCCTGTGTGCTCGCGCAATCTCACCTTTTCCACTTATTTTTATTTTTCATTTATTTTGTCAATTTAAAAAAAAATACGCATCGTGCTGTGCTGTTTGTGTTTGCTTGAGTGCATTCGCGCGCTCTCGCTTTCTCCACTTTACAATTTTTTTGTTATTATTTATCTATTCCTGAGAGGTTATCTTATTTTTTATTTGTTTATTTAAATGAAGTCGACCAGTTGCCTGCCCTTCCTTCCATTATCCGTCCCCGAGACAAACTGAACAAAGTTCTGAGGTCGACCTTGTAAAGATAAGGATTCAGGTCTGTCTGCTGTTTACCTTTGCTCCTGCGCGCACTGCCCTTCTCTCCACATTTATGTGTTTGTTTGTTTGTCTATCTAATCTTTTGGGTTTTTATTTCTAATGAGGTCGACCAGTTGTCTATTTATTATTTTTTTTACTACGCATCAAGCTGCGCTGCTTGTCTTTGCTCCTGTGTGCTCGCGCACTCTTTCATTTTCCACTTATTTTTATTTTTGATTTATTTTGTCAATTTTTAAAAAAAATACGCATCGTGCTGTGCTGTTTGTGTTTGCTTGAGTGCATTCGCGCGCTCTCGCTTTCTCCAGTTTACAATTTTTTTGTTATTATTTATCTATTCCTGAGAGTTTATCTTATTTTTTATTTGTTTATTTAAATGAAGTCGACCAGTTGCCTGCCCTTCCTTCCATTATCCGTCACCGAGACAAACTGAACAAAGTTCTGAGGTCGACCTTGTAAAGATAAGGATTCAGGTCTGTCTGCTGTTTACCTTTGCTCCTGCGCGCACTGCCCTTCTCTCCACATTTATGTGTTTGTTTGTCTATCTAATCTTTTGGGTTTTTATTTCTAATGAGGTCGACCAGTTGTCTATTTATTATTTTTTTTACTACGCATCAAGCTGCGCTGCTTGTCTTTGCTCCTGTGTGCTCGCGCACTCTCGCCTTTTACACTTATTTTTATTTTTGATTTATTTTTTATTTATTTTGTTAATTTTAAAAAAAAATACGCATCGTGCTGTGCTGTTTGTGTTTGCTTGAGTGCATTCGCGCGCTCTCCGCTTCCTCCACTTTACAATTTTTTGTTATTATTTATCTATTCCTGAGAGTTTATCTTATTTTTTATTTGTTTATTTAAATGAAGTCGACCAGTTGCCTGCCCTTCTTTCCAATATCCGTCACCGAGACAAACTGAACAAAGTTCTGAGGTCGACCTTGTAAAGGTAAGGATTCAGGTCTGTCTGCTATTTACCTTTGCTCCTGCGCACACTTGCTCTTCTCTCAACATTTATGTGTTTGTTTGTTTGTCTATCTAATCTTTTGGGTTTTTATTTCTAATGAGGTCGACCAGTTGTCTATTTATTATTTTTTTTACTACGCATCAACCTGCGCTGCTTGTCTTTGCTCCTGTATGCTCGCGCACACTCGCCTTTTCCACTTATTTTTATTTTTGATTTATTTGGTCAATTTAAAAAAAAATACGCATCGTGCTGTGCTGTTTGTGTTTGCTTGAGTGCATTCGCTCGCTCTCGCTTTCTCCACTTTACAATTTTTTTGTTATTATTTATCTATTCCTGAGAGTTTATCTTATTTTTTATTTGTTTATTTAAATGAAGTCGACTAGTTGCCTGCCCTTCCTTCCATTATCCGTCACCTAGACAAACTGAACAAAGTTCTGAGGTCGACCTTGTAAAGATAAGGATTCAGGTCTGTCTGCTGTTTACCTTTGCTCCTGCGCGCACTGCCCTTCTCTCCACATTTATGTGTTTGTTTGTTTGTTTGTCTATCTAATCTTTTCGGTTTTTATTTCTAATAGAGTCGACCAGTTGTCTATTTATTATTTTTTTTACTACTCATCAAGCTGCGCTGCTTGTCTTTGCTCCTGTGTGCTCGCGCACATCTCGCCTTTTCCACTTATTTTTATTGTTGATTTATTTTTTATTTATTTTGTCAATTTAAAAATAAATACGCTTCGTGCTGTGCTGTTTGTGTTTGCTTGAGTGCCTTCGCGCGCTCTCCGCTTTCTCCACTTTACAATTTTTTTGTTATTATTTATCTATTCCTGAGAGTTTATCTTATTTTTTATTTGGTTATTTAAATGAAGTCGACCAGTTGCCTGCCCCTTCCTTCCATTATCCGTCACCTAGACAAACTGAACAAAGTTCTGAGGTCGACCTTGTAAAGATAAGGATTCAGGTCTGTCTGCTGTTTACCTTTGCTCCTGCGCGCACTGCCCTTCTCTCCACATTTATGTGTTTGTTTGTTTGTCTATCTAATCTTTTGGGTTTTTATTTCTAATGAGGTCGACCAGTTGTCTATTTATTATTTTTTTTACTACGCATCAAGCTGCGCTGCTTGTCTTTGCTCCTGTGTGCTCGCGCACTCTCGCCTTTTCCACTTATTTTTATTTTTGATTTATTTTTGATTTATTTTGTCAATTTAAAAAAAATACGCATCGTGCTGTGCTGTTTGTGTTTGCTTGAGTGCATTCGCGCGCTCCTCGCTTTCTCCACTTTACAATTTTTTTGTTATTATTTATCTATTCCTGAGAGTTTACCTTATTTTTTATTTATTTAAATGAAGTCGACCAGTTGCCTGCCCTTCCTTCCATTATCCGTCACCGAGACAAACTGAACAAAGTTCTGAGGTCGACCTTGTAAAGATAAGGATTCAGGTCTGTCTGCTGTTTACCTTTGCTCCTGCGCGCACTGCCCTTCTCTCAACATTTATGTGTTTGTTTGTTTGTCTATCTAACTTTTGGTTTTTATTTCTAATGAGGTCGACCAGTTGTCTATTTATTATTTTTTTTACTACGCATCAACCTGCGCTGCTTGTCTTTGCTCCTGTGTGCTCGCGCACTCTCGCCTTTTCCACTTATTTTTATTTTTGATTTATTTTGTCAATTTAAAAAAAATACGCATCGTGCTGTGCTGTTTGTGTTTGCTTGAGTGCATTCGCGCGCTCTCGCTTTCTCCACTTTACAATTTTTTTGTTATTATTTATCTATTCCTGAGAGTTTATCTTATTTTTTATTTGTTTATTTAAATGAAGTCGACCAGTTGCCTGCCCTTCCTTCCATTATCCGTCACCGAGACAAACTGAACAATGTTCTGAGGTCGACCTTGTAAAGATAAGGATTCAGGTCTGTCTGCTGTTTACCTTTGCTCCTGCGCCCACAGCCCTTCTCTCCACATTTATGTGTTTGTTTGTCTATCTAATCTTTTGGGTTTTTATTTCTAATGAGGTCGACCAGTTGTCTATTTATTATTTTTTTTACTACGCATCAAGCTGCGCTGCTTGTCTTTGCTCCTGTGTGCTCGCGCACTCTCGCATTTTCCACTTATTTTTATTTTTGATTTATTTTTGATTTATTTTGTGAATTTAAAAAAAATACGCATCGTGCTGTGCTGTTTGTGTTTGCTTGAGTGCATTCGCGCGCTCTCGCTTTCTCCACTTTACAATTTTTTGTTATTATTTATCTATTCCTGAGAGTTTATCTTATTTTTTATTTGTTTATTTAAATGAAGTCGACCAGTTGCCTGCCCTTCCTTCCATTATCCGTCACCGAGACAAACTGAACAAAGTTCTGAGGTCGACCTTGTAAAGATAAGGATTCAGGTCTGTCTGCTGTTTACCTTTGCTCCTGCGCGCACTGCCCTTCTCTCAACATTTATGTGTTTGTTTGTTTGTCTATCTAATCTTTTGGTTTTTATTTCTAATGAGGTCGACCAGTTGTCTATTTATTATTTTTTTTACTACGCATCAACCTGCGCTGCTTGTCTTTGCTCCTGTGTGCTCGCGCACTCTCGCCTTTTCCACTTATTTTTATTTTTGATTTATTTTGTCAATTTAAAAAAAATACGCATCGTGCTGTGCTGTTTGTGTTTGCTTGAGTGCATTCGCGCGCTCTCGCTTTCTCCACTTTACAATTTTTTTGTTATTATTTATCTATTCCTGAGAGTTTATCTTATTTTTTATTTGTTTATTTAAATGAAGTCGACCAGTTGCCTGCCCTTCCTTCCATTATCCGTCACCGAGACAAACTGAACAATGTTCTGAGGTCGACCTTGTAAAGATAAGGATTCAGGTCTGTCTGCTGTTTACCTTTGCTCCTGCGCCCACAGCCCTTCTCTCCACATTTATGTGTTTGTTTGTCTATCTAATCTTTTGGGTTTTTATTTCTAATGAGGTCGACCAGTTGTCTATTTATTATTTTTTTTACTACGCATCAAGCTGCGCTGCTTGTCTTTGCTCCTGTGTGCTCGCGCACTCTCGCATTTTCCACTTATTTTTATTTTTGATTTATTTTTGATTTATTTTGTGAATTTAAAAAAAAAATACGCATCGTGCTGTGCTGTTTGTGTTTGCTTGAGTGCATTCGCGCGCTCTCGCTTTCTCCACTTTACAATTTTTTGTTATTATTTATCTATTCCTGAGAGTTTATCTTATTTTTTATTTGTTTATTTAAATGAAGTCGACCAGTTGCCTGCCCTTCCTTCCATTATCCGTCACCGAGACAAACTGAACAAAGTTCTGAGGTCGACCTTGTAAAGATAAGGATTCAGGTCTGTCTGCTGTTTACCTTTGCTCCTGCGCGCACTGCCCTTCTCTCCACATTTATGTGTTTGTTTGTTTGTCTATCTAATCTTTTGGGTTTTTATTTCTAATGAGGTCGACCACTTGTCTATTTATTATTTTTTTTTACTACGCATCAAGCTGCGCTGCTTGTCTTTGCTCCTGTGTGCTCGCGCACTCTCGCCTTTTCCACTTATTTTTATTTTTGATTTATTTTGTCAATTTTAAAAAAAATACGCATCGTGCTGTGCTGTTTGTGTTTGCTTGAGTGCATTCGCTCGCTCTCGCTTTCTCCACTCTACAATTTTTTTGTTATTATTTATCTATTCCTGAGAGTTTATCTTATTTTTTATTTGTTTATTTAAATGAAGTCGACCAGTTGCCTGCCCTTCCTTCCATTATCCGTCCCCGAGACGAACTGAACAAAGTTCTGAGATCGACCTTGTAAAGATAAGGATTCAGGTCTGTCTGCTGTTTACCTTTGCTCCTGCGCGCACTGCCCTTCTCTCCACATTTATGTGTTTGTTTGTTTGTCTATCTAATCTTTTGGGTTTGTATTTCTAATGAGGTCGACCAGTTGTCTATTTATTATTTTTTTTACTACGCATCAAGCTGCGCTGCTTGTCTTTGCTCCTGTGTGCTCGCGCACTCTCGCCTTTTCCACTTATTTTTATTTTTGATTTATTTTGTCAATTTTAAAGAAAATACGCATCGTGCTGTGCTGTTTGTGTTTGCTTGAGTGCATTCGCGCGCTCTCGCTTTCTCCACTTTACAATTTATTTGTTATTATTTATCTATTCCTGAGAGTTTATCTTATTTTTTATTTGTTTATTTAAATGAAGTCGACCAGTTGCCTGCCCTTCCTTCCATTATCCGTCCCCGAGACAAACTGAACAAAGTTCTGAGGTCGACCTTGTAAAGATAAGGATTCAGGTCTGTCTGCTGTTTACCTTTGCTCCTGCGCGCACTGCCCTTCTCTCCACATTTATGTGTTTGTTTGTTTGTCTATCTAATCTTTTGGGTTTTTATTTCTAATGAGGTCGACCAGTTGTCTATTTATTATTTTTATTACTATGCATCAAGCTGCGCTGCTTGTCTTTGCTCCTGTGTGCTCGCGCACTCTCGCCTTTTCCACTTATTTTTATTTTTGATTTATTTTGTCAATTTGAAAAAAAATACGCATCGTGCTGTGCTGTTTGTGTTTGCTTGAGTGCATTCGCGGGCTCTCGCTTTCTCCACTTTACAATTTTTTGTTATTATTTATCGATTCCTGAGAGTTTATCTTATATTTATTTGTTTATTTAAATGAAGTCGACTAGTTGCCTGCCCTTCCTTCCATTATCCGTCCCCGAGACAAACTGAACAAAGTTCTGAGGTCGACCTTGTAAAGATAAGGATTCAGGTCTGTCTGCTGTTTACCTTTGCTCCTGCGCGCACTGCCCTTCTCTCCACATTTATGTGTTTGTTTGTTTGTCTATCTAATCTTTTGGGTTTTTATTTCTAATGAGGTCGACCAGTTGTCTATTTATTATTTTTTTTACTACGCATCAAGCTGCGCTGCTTGTCTTTGATCCTGTGTGCTCGCGCACTCTCACCTTTTCCACTTATTTTTATTTTTCATTTATTTTGTCAATTTAAAAAAAAATACGCATCGTGCTGTGCTGTTTGTGTTTGCTTGAGTGCATTCGCGCGCTCTCGCTTTCTCCACTTTACAATTTTTTGTTATTATTTATCTATTCCTGAGAGGTTATCTTATTTTTTATTTGTTTATTTAAATGAAGTCGACCAGTTGCCTGCCCTTCCTTCCATTATCCGTCCCGAGACAAACTGAACAAAGTTCTGAGGTCGACCTTGTAAAGATAAGGATTCAGGTCTGTCTGCTGTTTACCTTTGCTCCTGCGCGCACTGCCCTTCTCTCCACATTTATGTGTTTGTTTGTTTGTCTATCTAATCTTTTGGGTTTTTATTACTAATGAGGTCGACCAGTTGTCTATTTATTATTTTTTTTACTACGCATCAAGCTGCGCTGCTTGTCTTTGCTCCTGTGTGCTCGCGCACTCTCTTTTCCACTTATTTTTATTTTTTTTATTTTTGATTTATTTTGTCAATTTTGAAAAAAAATACGCATCGTGCTGTGCTGTTTGTGTTTGCTTGAGTGCATTCGCGCGCTCTCGCTTTCTCCAGTTTACAATTTTTTTGTTATTATTTATCTATTCCTGAGAGTTTATCTTATTTTTTATTTGTTTATTTAAATGAAGTCGACCAGTTGCCTGCCCTTCCTTCCATTATCCGTCACCGAGACAAACTGAACAAAGTTCTGAGGTCGACCTTGTAAAGATAAGGATTCAGGTCTGTCTGCTGTTTACCTTTGCTCCTGCGCGCACTGCCCTTCTCTCCACATTTATGTGCTTGTTTGTCTATCTAATCTTTTGGGTTTTTATTTCTAATGAGGTCGACCAGTTGTCTATTTATTATTTTTTTTACTACGCATCAAGCTGCGCTGCTTGTCTTTGATCCTGTGTGCTCGCGCACTCTCACCTTTTCCACTTATTTTTATTTTTCATTTATTTTGTCAATTTAAAAAAAAATACGCATCGTGCTGTGCTGTTTGTGTTTGCTTGAGTGCATTCGCGCGCTCTCGCTTTCTCCACTTTACAATTTTTTTGTTATTATTTATCTATTCCTGAGAGGTTATCTTATTTTTTATTTGTTTATTTAAATGAAGTCGACCAGTTGCCTGCCCTTCCTTCCATTATCCGTCCCCGAGACAAACTGAACAAAGTTCTGAGGTCGACCTTGTAAAGATAAGGATTCAGGTCTGTCTGCTGTTTACCTTTGCTCCTGCGCGCACTGCCCTTCTCTCCACATTTATGTGTTTGTTTGTTTGTCTATCTAATCTTTTGGGTTTTTATTACTAATGAGGTCGACCAGTTGTCTATTTATTATTTTTTTTACTACGCATCAAGCTGCGCTGCTTGTCTTTGCTCCTGTGTGCTCGCGCACTCTTTCATTTTCCACTTATTTTTATTTTTGATTTATTTTGTCAATTTTAAAAAAAAATACGCATCGTGCTGTGCTGTTTGTGTTTGCTTGAGTGCATTCGCGCGCTCTCGCTTTCTCCAGTTTACAATTTTTTTGTTATTATTTATCTATTCCTGAGAGTTTATCTTATTTTTTATTTGTTTATTTAAATGAAGTCGACCAGTTGCCTGCCCTTCCTTCCATTATCCGTCACCGAGACAAACTGAACAAAGTTCTGAGGTCGACCTTGTAAAGATAAGGATTCAGGTCTGTCTGCTGTTTACCTTTGCTCCTGCGCGCACTGCCCTTCTCTCCACATTTATGTGCTTGTTTGTCTATCTAATCTTTTGGGTTTTTATTTCTAATGAGGTCGACCAGTTGTCTATTTATTATTTTTTTTACTACGCATCAAGCTGCGCTGCTTGTCTTTGCTCCTGTGTGCTCGCGCACTCTCGCCTTTTCCACTTATTTTTATTTTTGATTTATTTTTTATTTATTTTGTTAATTTAAAAAAAAATACGCATCGTGCTGTGCTGTTTGTGTTTGCTTGAGTGCATTCGCGCGCTCTCGCTTTCTCCACTTTACAATTTTTTGTTATTATTTATCTATTCCTGAGAGTTTATCTTATTTTTTATTTGTTTATTTAAATGAAGTCGACCAGTTGCCTGCCCTTCCTTCCATTATCCGTCACCGAGACAAACTGAACAAAGTTCTGAGGTCGACCTTGTAAAGATAAGGATTCAGGTCTGTCTGCTGTTTACCTTTGCTCCTGCGCGCACTGCCCTTCTCTCCACATTTATGTGTTTGTTTGTTTGTCTATCTAATCTTTTGGGTTTTTATTTCTAATGAGGTCGACCAGTTGTCTATTTATTATTTTTTTTACTACGCATCAAGCTGCGCTGCTTGTCTTTGCTCCTGTGTGCTCGCGCACACTCGCCTTTTCCACTTATTTTTATTTTTTGATTTATTTTGTCAATTTAAAAAAAAATACGCATCGTGCTGTGCTGTTTGTGTTTGCTTGAGTGCATTCGCGCGCTCTCGCTTTCTCCACTTTACAATTTTTTTGTTATTATTTATCTATTCCTGAGAGTTTATCTTATTTTTTATTTGTTTATTTAAATGAAGTCGACCAGTTGCCTGCCCTTCCTTCCATTATCCGTCCCGAGACAAACTGAACAAAGTTCTGAGGTCGACCTTGTAAAGATAAGGATTCAGGTCTGTCTGCTGTTTACCTTTGCTCCTGCGCGCACTGCCCTTCTCTCCACATTTATGTGTTTGTTTGTTTGTCTATCTAATCTTTTGGGTTTTTATTTCTAATGAGGTCGACCAGTTGTCTATTTATTATTTTTTTTACTACGCATCAAGCTGCGCTGCTTGTCTTTGCTCCTGTGTGCTCGCGCACTCTCGCCTTTTCCACTTATTTTTATTTTTGATTTATTTTTGATTTATTTTGTTCAATTTAAAAAAAAATACGCATCGTGCTGTGCTGTTTGTGTTTGCTTGAGTGCATTCGCGCGCTCTCGCTTTCTCCACTTTACAATTTTTTTGTTATTATTTATCTATTCCTGAGAGTTTATCTTATTTTTTATTTGTTTATTTAAATGAAGTCGACCAGTTGCCTGCCCTTCCTTCCATTATCCGTCACCGAGACAAACTGAACAAAGTTCTGAGGTCGACCTTGTAAAGATAAGGATTCAGGTCTGTCTGCTGTTTACCTTTGCTCCTGCGCGCACTGCCCTTCTCTCCACATTTATGTGTTTGTTTGTTTGTCTATCTAATCTTTTGGGTTTTTATTTCTAATGAGGTCGACCAGTTGTCTATTTATTATTTTTTTTACTACGCATCAACCTGCGCTGCTTGTCTTTGCTCCTGTGTGCTCGCGCACACTCGCCTTTTCCACTTATTTTTATTTTTGATTTATTTTTATTTATTTTGTCAATTTAAAAAAAAATACGCATCGTGCTGTGCTGTTTGTGTTTGCTTGAGTGCATTCGCGCGCTCTAGCTTTCTCCACTTTACAATTTTTTTGTTATTATTTATCTATTCCTGAGAGTTTATCTTATTTTTTATTTGTTTATTTAAATGAAGTCGACCAGTTGCCTGCCCTTCCTTCCATTATCCGTCCCGAGACAAACTGAACAAAGTTCTGAGGTCGACCTTGTAAAGATAAGGATTCAGGTCTGTCTGCTGTTTACCTTTGCTCCTGCGCGCACTGCCCTTCTCTCCACATTTATGTGTTTGTTTGTTTGTCTATCTAATCTTTTGGGTTTTTATTTCTAATGAGGTCGACCAGTTGTCTATTTATTATTTTTTTTACTACGCATCAAGCTGCGCTGCTTGTCTTTGCTCCTGTGTGCTCGCGCACTCTCGCCTTTTCCACTTATTTTTATTTTTGATTTATTTTGTCAATTTAAAAAAAAATACGCATCGTGCTGTGCTGTTTGTGTTTGCTTGAGTGCATTCGCGCGCTCTCGCTTTCTCCACTTTACAATTTTTTTGTTATTATTTATCTATTCCTGAGAGTTTATCTTATTTTTTATTTGTTTATTTAAATGAAGTCGACCAGTTGCCTGCCCTTCCTTCCATTATCCGTCACCGAGACAAACTGAACAAAGTTCTGAGGTCGACCTTGTAAAGATAAGGATTCAGGTCTGTCTGCTGTTTACCTTTGCTCCTGCGCGCACTGCCCTTCTCTCCACATTTATGTGTTTGTTTGTTTGTCTATCTAATCTTTTGGGTTTTTATTTCTAATGAGGTCGACCAGTTGTCTATTTATTATTTTTTTTACTACGCATCAAGCTGCGCTGCTTGTCTTTGCTCCTGTGTGCTCGCGCACACTCGCCTTTTCCACTTATTTTTATTTTTGATTTATGTTTTATTTATTTTGTCAATTTAAAAAAAAATACGCATCGTGCTGTGCTGTTTGTGTTTGCTTGAGTGCATTCGCGCGCTCTGCTTTCTCCACTTTACAATTTTTTTGTTATTATTTATCTATTCCTGAGAGTTTATCTTATTTTTTATTTGTTTATTTAAATGAAGTCGACCAGTTGCCTGCCCTTCCTTCCATTATCCGTCACCGAGACAAACTGAACAAGTTCTGAGGTCGACCTTGTAAAGATAAGGATTCAGGTCTGTCTGCTGTTTACCTTTGCTCCTGCGCGCACTGCCCTTCTCTCCACATTTATGTGTTTGTTTGTTTGTCTATCTAATCTTTTGGGTTTTTATTTCTAATGAGGTCGACCAGTTGTCTATTTATTATTTTTTTTACTACGCATCAACCTGCGCTGCTTGTCTTTGCTCCTGTGTGCTCGCGCACTCTCGCCTTTTCCACTTATTTTTATTTTTGATTTATTTTTTATTTATTTTGTCAATTTAAAAAAAACATACGCATCGTGCTGTGCTGTTTGTGTTTGCTTGAGTGCATTCGCGCGCTCTCGCTTTCTCCACTTTACAATTTTTTTGTTATTATTTATCTATTCCTGAGAGTTTATCTTATTTTTTATTTGTTTATTTAAATGAAGTCGACCAGTTGCCTGCCCTTCCTTCCATTATCCGTCACCGAGACAAACTGAACAAAGTTCTGAGGTCGACCTTGTAAAGATAAGGATTCAGGTCTGTCTGCTGTTTACGTTTGCTCCTGCGCGCACTGCCCTTCTCTCCACATTTATGTGTTTGTTTGTTTGTCTATCTAATCTTTTGGGTTTTTATTTCTAATGAGGTCGACCAGTTGTCTATTTATTATTTTTTTTACTACGCATCAACCTGCGCTGCTTGTCTTTGCTCCTGTGTGCTCGCGCACTCTCTTTTCCACTTATTTTTATTTTTGATTTATTTTGTGAATTTAAAAAAAAAATACGCATCGTGCTGTGCTGTTTGTGTTTGCTTGAGTGCATTCGCGCGCTCTCGCTTTCTCCACTTTACAATTTTTTTGTTATTATTTATCTATTCCTGAGAGTTTATCTTATTTTTTATTTGTTTATTTAAATGAAGTCGACCAGTTGCCTGCCCTTCCTTCCATTATCCGTCACCGAGACAAACTGAACAAAGTTCTGAGGTCGACCTTGTAAAGATAAGGATTCAGGTCTGTCTGCTGTTTACCTTTGCTCCTGCGCGCACTGCCCTTCTCTCCACATTTATGTGTTTGTTTGTTTGTCTATCTAATCTTTTGGGTTTTTATTTCTAATGAGGTCGACCAGTTGTCTATTTATTATTTTTTTTACTACGCATCAACCTGCGCTGCTTGTCTTTGCTCCTGTGTGCTCGCGCACTCTCGCCTTTTCCACTTATTTTTATTTTTGATTTATTTTTTATTTATTTTGTCAATTTAAAAAAAACATACGCATCGTGCTGTGCTGTTTGTGTTTGCTTGAGTGCATTCGCGCGCTCTCGCTTTCTCCACTTTACAATTTTTTTGTTATTATTTATCTATTCCTGAGAGTTTATCTTATTTTTTATTTGTTTATTTAAATGAAGTCGACCAGTTGCCTGCCCTTCCTTCCATTATCCGTCACCGAGACAAACTGAACAAAGTTCTGAGGTCGACCTTGTAAAGATAAGGATTCAGGTCTGTCTGCTGTTTACGTTTGCTCCTGCGCGCACTGCCCTTCTCTCCACATTTATGTGTTTGTTTGTTTGTCTATCTAATCTTTTGGGTTTTTATTTCTAATGAGGTCGACCAGTTGTCTATTTATTATTTTTTTTACTACGCATCAAGCTGCGCTGCTTGTCTTTGCTCCTGTGTGCTCGCGCACTCTCGCCTTTTCCACTTATTTTTATTTTTGATTTATTTTTGATTTATTTTGTCAATTTAAAAAAAAAATACGCATCGTGCTGTGCTGTTTGTGTTTGCTTGAGTGCATTCGCGCGCTCTCGCTTTCTCCACTTTACAATTTTTTGTTATTATTTATCTATTCCTGAGAGTTTATCTTATTTTTTATTTGTTTATTTAAATGAAGTCGACCAGTTGCCTGCCCATCCTTCCATTATCCGTCACCGAGACAAACTGAACAAAGTTCTGAGGTCGACCTTGTAAAGATAAGGATTCAGGTCTGTCTGCTGTTTACCTTTGCTCCTGCGCGCACTGCCCTTCTCTCCACATTTATGTGTTTGTTTGTTTGTCTATCTAATCTTTTGGGTTTTTATTTCTAATGAGGTCGACCAGTTGTCTATTTATTATTTTTTTTACTACGCATCAAGCTTTGCTGCTTGTCTTTGCTCCTGTGTGCTCGCGCACTCTCGCCTTTTCCACTTATTTTTATTTTTGATTTATTTTGTCAATTTAAAAAAAAATACGCATCGTGCTGTGCTGTTTGTGTTTGCTTGAGTGCATTCGCGCGCTCTCGCTTTCTCCACTTTACAATTTTTTTGTTATTATTTATCTATTCCTGAGAGTTTATCTTATTTTTTATTTGTTTATTTAAATGAAGTCGACCAGTTGCCTGCCCTTCCTTCCATTATCCGTCACCGAGACAAACTGAACAAAGTTCTGAGGTCGACCTTGTAAAGATAAGGATTCAGGTCTGTCTGCTGTTTACCTTTGCTCCTGCGCGCACTGCCCTTCTCTCCACATTTATGTGTTTGTTTGTTTGTCTATCTAATCTTTTGGGTTTTTATTTCTAATGAGGTCGACCAGTTGTCTATTTATTATTTTTTTTACTACGCATCAAGCTGCGCTGCTTGTCTTTGCTCCTGTGTGCTCGCGCACTCTCGCCTTTTCCACTTATTTTTATTTTTGATTTATTTTTGATTTATTTTGTCAATTTAAAAAAAAATACGCATCGTGCTGTGCTGTTTGTGTTTGCTTGAGTGCATTCGCGCGCTCTCGCTTTCTCCACTTTACAATTTTTTTGTTATTATTTATCTATTCCTGAGAGTTTATCTTATTTTTTATTTGTTTATTTAAATGAAGTCGACCAGTTGCCTGCCCATCCTTCCATTATCCGTCACCGAGACAAACTGAACAAAGTTCTGAGGTCGACCTTGTAAAGATAAGGATTCAGGTCTGTCTGCTGTTTACCTTTGCTCCTGCGCGCACTGCCCTTCTCTCCACATTTATGTGTTTGTTTGTTTGTCTATCTAATCTTTTGGGTTTTTATTTCTAATGAGGTCGACCAGTTGTCTATTTATTATTTTTTTTACTACGCATCAAGCTTTGCTGCTTGTCTTTGCTCCTGTGTGCTCGCGCACTCTCGCCTTTTCCACTTATTTTTATTTTTGATTGATTTTGTCAATTTAAAAAAAAATACGCATCGTGCTGTGCTGTTTGTGTTTGCTTGAGTGCATTCGCGCGCTCTCGCTTTCTCCACTTTACAATTTTTTTGTTATTATTTATCTATTCCTGAGAGTTTATCTTATTTTTTATTTGTTTATTTAAATGAAGTCGACCAGTTGCCTGCCCTTCCTTCCATTATCCGTCACCGAGACAAACTGAACAAAGTTCTGAGGTCGACCTTGTAAAGATAAGGATTCAGGTCTGTCTGCTGTTTACCTTTGCTCCTGCGCGCACTGCCCTTCTCTCCACATTTATGTGTTTGTTTGTTTGTCTATCTAATCTTTTGGGTTTTTATTTCTAATGAGGTCGACCAGTTGTCTATTTATTATTTTTTTTACTACGCATCAAGCTGCGCTGCTTGTCTTTGCTCCTGTGTGCTCGCGCACTCTCGCCTTTTCCACTTATTTTTATTTTTGATTTATTTTTGATTTATTTTGTCAATTTAAAAAAAAATACGCATCGTGCTGTGCTGTTTGTGTTTGCTTGAGTGCATTCGCGTGCTCTCGCTTTCTCCACTTTACAATTTTTTTGTTATTATTTATCTATTCCTGAGAGTTTATCTTATTTTTTATTTGTTTATTTAAATGAAGTCGACCAGTTGCCTGCCCTTCCTTCCATTATCCGTCACCGAGACAAACTGAACAAAGTTCTGAGGTCGACCTTGTAAAGATAAGGATTCAGGTCTGTCTGCTGTTTACCTTTGCTCCTGCGCGCACTGCCCTTCTCTCCACATTTATGTGTTTGTTTGTTTGTCTATCTAATCTTTTGGGTTTTTATTTCTAATGAGGTCGACCAGTTGTCTATTTATTATTTTTTTTACTACGCATCAAGCTGCGCTGCTTGTCTTTGCTCCTGTGTGCTCGCGCACTCTCGCCTTTTCCACTTATTTTTATTTTTGATTTTTTTTGATTTATTTGTCAATTTAAAAAAATACGCATCGTGCTGTGCTGTTTGTGTTTGCTTGAGTGCATTCGCGCGCTCTCGCTTTCTCCACTTTACAATTTTTTTGTTATTATTTATCTATTCCTGAGAGTTTATCTTATTTTTTATTTGTTTATTTAAATGAAGTCGACCAGTTGCCTGCCCTTCCTTCCATTATCCGTCACCGAGACAAACTGAACAAAGTTCTGAGGTCGACCTTGTAAAGATAAGGATTCAGGTCTGTCTGCTGTTTACCTTTGCTCCTGCGCGCACTGCCCTTCTCTCCACATTTATGTGTTTGTTTGTTTGTCTATCTAATCTTTTGGGTTTTTATTTCTAATGAGGTCGACCAGTTGTCTATTTATTATTTTTTTTACTACGCATCAAGCTGCGCTGCTTGTCTTTGCTCCTGTGTGCTCGCCACTCTCGCCTTTTCCACTTATTTTTATTTTGATTTATTTTTGATTTATTTTGTCAATTTAAAAAAAATACGCATCGTGCTGTGCTGTTTGTGTTTGCTTGAGTGCATTCGCGCGCTCTCGCTTTCTCCACTTTACAATTTTTTTGTTATGATTTATCTATTCCTGAGAGTTTATCTTATTTTTTATTTGTTTATTTAAATGAAGTCGACCAGTTGCCTGCCCTTCCTTCCATTATCCGTCACCGAGACAAACTGAACAAAGTTCTGAGGTCGACCTTGTAAAGATAAGGATTCAGGTCTGTCTGCTGTTTACCTTTGCTCCTGCGCGCACTGCCCTTCTCTCCACATTTATGTGTTTGTTTGTTTGTCTATCTAATCTTTTGGGTTTTTATTTCTAATGAGGTCGACCAGTTGTCTATTTATTATTTTTTTACTACGCATCAAGCTGCGCTGCTTGTCTTTGCTCCTGTGTGCTCGCGCACTCTCGCCTTTTCCACTTATTTTTATTTTTGATTTATTTTTGATTTATTTTGTCAATTTAAAAAAAAATACGCATCGTGCTGTGCTGTTTGTGTTTGCTTGAGTGCATTCACGCGCTCTCGCTTTCTCCACTTTACAATTTTTTTGTTATTATTTATCTATTCCTGAGAGTTTATCTTATTTTTTATTTGTTTATTTAAATGAAGTCGACCAGTTGCCTGCCCTTCCTTCCATTATCCGTCACCGAGAGAAACTGAACAAAGTTCTGAGGTCGACCTTGTAAAGATAAGGATTCAGGTCTGTCTGCTGTTTACCTTTGCTCCTGCGCGCACTGCCCTTCTCTCCACATTTATGTGTTTGTTTGTTTGTCTATCTAATCTTTTGGGTTTTTATTTCTAATGAGGTCGACCAGTTGTCTATTTATTATTTTTTTTACTACGCATCAAGCTGCGCTGCTTGTCTTTGCTCCTGTGTGCTCGCACACTCTCGCCTTTTCCACTTATTTTTATTTTACATTTATTTTTTGATTTATTTTGTCAATTTAAAAAAAATACGCATCGTGCTGTGCTGTTTGTGTTTGCTTGAGTGCATTCGCGCGCTCTGCTTTCTCCACTTTACAATTTTTTTGTTATTATTTATCTATTCCTGAGAGTTTATCTTATTTTTTATTTGTTTATTTAAATGAAGTCGACCAGTTGCCTGCCCTTCCTTCCATTATCCGTCACCGAGACAAACTGAACAAAGTTCTGAGGTCGACCTTGTAAAGATAAGGATTCAGGTCTGTCTGCTGTTTACCTTTGCTCCTGCGCGCACTGCCCTTCTCTCCACATTTATGTGTTTGTTTGTTTGTCTATCTAATCTTTTGGGTTTTTATTTCTAATGAGGTCGACCAGTTGTCTATTTATTATTTTTTTTACTACGCATCAAGCTGCGCTGCTTGTCTTTGCTCCTGTGTGCTCGCGCACTCTCGCCTTTTCCACTTATTTTTATTTTTGATTTATTTTTGATTTATTTTGTCAATTTAAAAAAAAATACGCATCGTGCTGTGCTGTTTGTGTTTGCTTGAGTGCATTCACGCGCTCTCGCTTTCTCCACTTTACAATTTTTTTGTTATTATTTATCTATTCCTGAGAGTTTATCTTATTTTTTATTTGTTTATTTAAATGAAGTCGACCAGTTGCCTGCCCTTCCTTCCATTATCCGTCACCGAGAGAAACTGAACAAAGTTCTGAGGTCGACCTTGTAAAGATAAGGATTCAGGTCTGTCTGCTGTTTACCTTTGCTCCTGCGCGCACTGCCCTTCTCTCCACATTTATGTGTTTGTTTGTTTGTCTATCTAATCTTTTGGGTTTTTATTTCTAATGAGGTCGACCAGTTGTCTATTTATTATTTTTTTTACTACGCATCAAGCTGCGCTGCTTGTCTTTGCTCCTGTGTGCTCGCGCACTCTCGCCTTTTCCACTTATTTTTATTTTTATTTTTGATTTATTTTGTCAATTTAAAAAAAATACGCATCGTGCTGTGCTGTTTGTGTTTGCTTGAGTGCATTCGCGCGCTCTCGCTTTCTCCACTTTACAATTTTTTTGTTATTATTTATCTATTCCTGAGAGTTTATCTTATTTTTTATTTGTTTATTTAAATGAAGTCGACCAGTTGCCTGCCCTTCCTTCCATTATCCGTCACCGAGACAAACTGAACAAAGTTCTGAGGTCGACCTTGTAAAGATAAGGATTCAGGTCTGTCTGCTGTTTACCTTTGCTCCTGCGCGCACTGCCCTTCTCTCCACATTTATGTGTTTGTTTGTTTGTCTATCTAATCTTTTGGGTTTTTATTTCTAATGAGGTCGACCAGTTGTCTATTTATTATTTTTTTTACTACGCATCAAGCTGCGCTGCTTGTCTTTGCTCCTGTGTGCTCGCGCACTCTCGCCTTTTCCACTTATTTTTATTTTTGATTTATTTTTGATTTATTTTGTCAATTTAAAAAAAAAATACGCATCGTGCTGTGCTGTTTGTGTTTGCTTGAGTGCATTCGCACGCTCTCGCTTTCTCCACTTTACAATTTTTTTGTTATTATTTATCTATTCCTGAGAGTTTATCTTATTTTTTATTTGTTTATTTAAATGAAGTCGACCAGTTGCCTGCCCTTCCTTCCATTATCCGTCACCGAGACAAACTGAACAAAGTTCTGAGGTCGACCTTGTAAAGATAAGGATTCAGGTCTGTCTGCTGTTTACCTTTGCTCCTGCGCGCACTGCCCTTCTCTCCACATTTATGTGTTTGTTTGTTTGTCTATCTAATCTTTTGGGTTTTTATTTCTAATGAGGTCGACCAGTTGTCTATTTATTATTTTTTTTACTACGCATCAAGCTGCGCTGCTTGTCTTTGCTCCTGTGTGCTCGCGCACTCTCGCCTTTTCCACTTATTTTTATTTTTGATTTATTTTGTCAATTTAAAAAAAAAATACGCATCGTGCTGTGCTGTTTGTGTTTGCTTGAGTGCATTCGCGCGCTCTCGCTTTCTCCACTTTACAATTTTTTTGTTATTATTTATCTATTCCTGAGAGTTTATCTTATTTTTTATTTGTTTATTTAAATGAAGTCGACCAGTTGCCTGCCCTTCCTTCCATTATCCGTCACCGAGACAAACTGAACAAAGTTCTGAGGTCGACCTTGTAAAGATAAGGATTCAGGTCTGTCTGCTGTTTACCTTTGCTCCTGCGCGCACTGCCCTTCTCTCCACATTTATGTGTTTGTTTGTTTGTCTATCTAATCTTTTGGGTTTTTATTTCTAATGAGGTCGACCAGTTGTCTATTTATTATTTTTTTTACTACGCATCAAGCTGCGCTGCTTGTCTTTGCTCCTGTGTGCTCGCGCACTCTCGCCTTTTCCACTTATTTTTATTTTTGATTTATTTTTGATTTATTTTGTCAATTTAAAAAAAATACGCATCGTGCTGTGCTGTTTGTGTTTGCTTGAGTGCATTCGCGCGCTCTCGCTTTCTCCACTTTACAATTTTTTTGTTATGATTTATCTATTCCTGAGAGTTTATCTTATTTTTTATTTGTTTATTTAAATGAAGTCGACCAGTTGCCTGCCCTTCCTTCCATTATCCGTCACCGAGACAAACTGAACAAAGTTCTGAGGTCGACCTTGTAAAGATAAGGATTCAGGTCTGTCTGCTGTTTACCTTTGCTCCTGCGCGCACTGCCCTTCTCTCCACATTTATGTGTTTGTTTGTTTGTCTATCTAATCTTTTGGGTTTTTATTTCTAATGAGGTCGACCAGTTGTCTATTTATTATTTTTTTTACTACGCATCAAGCTGCGCTGCTTGTCTTTGCTCCTGTGTGCTCGCGCACTCTCGCCTTTTCCACTTATTTTTATTTTTATTTTTGATTTATTTTGTCAATTTAAAAAAAAATACGCATCGTGCTGTGCTGTTTGTGTTTGCTTGAGTGCATTCACGCGCTCTCGCTTTCTCCACTTTACAATTTTTTTGTTATTATTTATCTATTCCTGAGAGTTTATCTTATTTTTTATTTGTTTATTTAAATGAAGTCGACCAGTTGCCTGCCCTTCCTTCCATTATCCGTCACCGAGAGAAACTGAACAAAGTTCTGAGGTCGACCTTGTAAAGATAAGGATTCAGGTCTGTCTGCTGTTTACCTTTGCTCCTGCCCACTGCCCTTCTCTCCACATTTATGTGTTTGTTTGTTTGTCTATCTAATCTTTTGGGTTTTTATTTCTAATGAGGTCGACCAGTTGTCTATTTATTATTTTTTTTACTACGCATCAAGCTGCGCTGCTTGTCTTTGCTCCTGTGTGCTCGCGCACTCTCGCCTTTTCCACTTATTTTTATTTTAGATTTATTTTTATTTATTTTGTCAATTTAAAAAAAATACGCATCGTGCTGTGCTGTTTGTGTTTGCTTGAGTGCATTCGCGCGCTCTCGCTTTCTCCACTTTACAATTTTTTTGTTATGATTTATCTATTCCTGAGAGTTTATCTTATTTTTTATTTGTTTATTTAAATGAAGTCGACCAGTTGCCTGCCCTTCCTTCCATTATCCGTCACCGAGACAAACTGAACAAAGTTCTGAGGTCGACCTTGTAAAGATAAGGATTCAGGTCTGTCTGCTGTTTACCTTTGCTCCTGCGCGCACTGCCCTTCTCTCCACATTTATGTGTTTGTTTGTTTGTCTATCTAATCTTTTGGGTTTTTATTTCTAATGAGGTCGACCAGTTGTCTATTTATTATTTTTTTTACTACGCATCAAGCTGCGCTGCTTGTCATTGCTCCTGTGTGCTCGCGCACTCTCGCCTTTTCCACTTATTTTTATTTTAGATTTATTTTTGATTTATTTTGTCAATTTAAAAAAAAATACGCATCGTGCTGTGCTGTTTCTGTTTGCTTGAGTGCATTCACGCGCTCTCGCTTTCTCCACTTTACAATTTTTTTGTTATTATTTATCTATTCCTGAGAGTTTATCTTATTTTTTATTTGTTTATTTAAATGAAGTCGACCAGTTGCCTGCCCTTCCTTCCATTATCCGTCACCGAGAGAAACTGAAGAAAGTTCTGAGGTCGACCTTGTAAAGATAAGGATTCAGGTCTGTCTGCTGTTTACCTTTGCTCCTGCGCCCACTGCCCTTCTCTCCACATTTATGTGTTTGTTTGTTTGTCTATCTAATCTTTTGGGTTTTTATTTCTAATGAGGTCGACCAGTTGTCTATTTATTATTTTTTTTACTACGCATCAAGCTGCGCTGCTTGTCTTTGCTCCTGTGTGCTCGCGCACTCTCGCCTTTTCCACTTATTTTTATTTTTATTTTTTATTTATTTTGTCAATTTAAAAAAAATACGCATCGTGCTGTGCTGTTTGTGTTTGCTTGAGTGCATTCGCGCGCTCTCGCTTTCTCCACTTTACAATTTTTTTGTTATGATTTATCTATTCCTGAGAGTTTATCTTATTTTTTATTTGTTTATTTAAATGAAGTCGACCAGTTGCCTGCCCTTCCTTCCATTATCCGTCACCGAGACAAACTGAACAAAGTTCTGAGGTCGACCTTGTAAAGATAAGGATTCAGGTCTGTCTGCTGTTTACCTTTGCTCCTGCGCGCACTGCCCTTCTCTCCACATTTATGTGTTTGTTTGTTTGTCTATCTAATCTTTTGGGTTTTTATTTCTAATGAGGTCGACCAGTTGTCTATTTATTATTTTTTTACTACGCATCAAGCTGCGCTGCTTGTTTTTGCTCCTGTGTGCTCGCGCACTCTCGCCTTTTCCACTTATTTTTATTTTTGATTTATTTTTGATTTATTTTGTCAATTTAAAAAAAAATACGCATCGTGCTGTGCTGTTTGGTGTTTGCTTGAGTGCATTCACGCGCTCTCGCTTTCTCCACTTTACAATTTTTTTGTTATTATTTATCTATTCCTGAGAGTTTATCTTATTTTTTATTTGTTTATTTAAATGAAGTCGACCAGTTGCCTGCCCTTCCTTCCATTATCCGTCACCGAGAGAAACTGAACAAGTTCTGAGGTCGACCTTGTAAAGATAAGGATTCAGGTCTGTCTGCTGTTTACCTTTGCTCCTGCGCCACTGCCCTTCTCTCCACATTTATGTGTTTGTTTGTTTGTCTATCTAATCTTTTGGGTTTTTATTTCTAATGAGGTCGACCAGTTGTCTATTTATTATTTTTTTTACTACGCATCAAGCTGCGCTGCTTGTCTTTGCTCCTGTGTGCTCGCGCACTCTCGCCTTTTCCACTTATTTTTATTTTTGATTTATTTTTATTTATTTTGTCAATTTAAAAAAAATACGCATCGTGCTGTGCTGTTTGTGTTTGCTTGAGTGCATTCGCGCGCTCTCGCTTTCTCCACTTTACAATTTTTTTGTTATGATTTATCTATTCCTGAGAGTTTATCTTATTTTTTATTTGTTTATTTAAATGAAGTCGACCAGTTGCCTGCCCTTCCTTCCATTATCCGTCACCGAGACAAACTGAACAAAGTTCTGAGGTCGACCTTGTAAAGATAAGGATTCAGGTCTGTCTGCTGTTTACCTTTGCTCCTGCGCGCACTGCCCTTCTCTCCACATTTATGTGTTTGTTTGTTTGTCTATCTAATCTTTTGGGTTTTTATTTCTAATGAGGTCGACCAGTTTTCTATTTATTATTTCTTTTACTACGCATCAAGCTGCGCTGCTTGTCTTTGCTCCTGTGTGCTCGCGCACTCTCGCCTTTTCTACTTATTTTTATTTTTGATTTATTTTGTCAATTTAAAAAAATACGCATCGTGCTGTGCTGTTTGTGTTTGCTTGAGTGCATTCACGCGCTCTCGCTTTCTCCACTTTACAATTTTTTTGTTATTATTTATCTATTCCTGAGAGTTTATCTTATTTTTTATTTGTTTATTTAAATGAAGTCGACCAGTTGCCTGCCCTTCCTTCCATTATCCGTCACCGAGAGAAACTGAACAAAGTTCTGAGGTCGACCTTGTAAAATAAGGATTCAGGTCTGTCTGCTGTTTACCTTTGCTCCTGCCCACTGCCCTTCTCTCCACATTTATGTGTTTGTTTGTTTGTCTATCTAATCTTTTGGGTTTTTATTTCTAATGAGGTCAACCAGTTGTCTATTTATTATTTTTTTTACTACGCATCAAGATGTGCTGCTTGTCTTTGCTCCTGTGTGCTCGCGCACTCTCTCCTTTTCCACTTATTTTTATTTTAGATTTATTTTTTATTTATTTTGTCAATTTAAAAAAAATACGCATCGTGCTGTGCTGTTTGTGTTTGCTTGAGTGCATTCGCGCGCTCTCGCTTTCTCCACTTTACAATTTTTTTGTTATGATTTATCTATTCCTGAGAGTTTATCTTATTTTTTATTTGTTTATTTAAATGAAGTCGACCAGTTGCCTGCCCTTCCTTTCATTATCCGTCACCGAGACAAACTGAACAAAGTTCTGAGGTCGACCTTGTAAAGATAAGGATTCAGGTCTGTCTGCTGTTTACCTTTGCTCCTGCGCGCACTGCCCTTCTCTCCACATTTATGTGTTTGTTTGTTTGTCTATCTAATCTTTTGGGTTTTTATTTCTAATGAGGTCGACCAGTTTTCTATTTATTATTTCTTTTACTACGCATCAAGCTGCGCTGCTTGTCTTTGCTCCTGTGTGCTCGCGCACTCTCGCCTTTTCCACTTATTTTTATTTTTGATTTATTTTGTCAATTTAAAAAAATACGCATCGTGCTGTGCTGTTTGTGTTTGCTTGAGTGCATTCACGCGCTCTCGCTTTCTCCACTTTACAATTTTTTTGTTATTATTTATCTATTCCTGAGAGTTTATCTTATTTTTTATTTGTTTATTTAAATGAAGTCGACCAGTTGCCTGCCCTTCCTTCCATTATCCGTCACCGAGAGAAACTGAACAAAGTTCTGAGGTCGACCTTGTAAAATAAGGATTCAGGTCTGTCTGCTGTTTACCTTTGCTCCTGCCCACTGCCCTTCTCTCCACATTTATGTGTTTGTTTGTTTGTCTATCTAATCTTTTGGGTTTTTATTTCTAATGAGGTCAACCAGTTGTCTATTTATTATTTTTTTTACTACGCATCAAGATGTGCTGCTTGTCTTTGCTCCTGTGTGCTCGCGCACTCTCTCCTTTTCCACTTATTTTTATTTTAGATTTATTTTTTATTTATTTTGTCAATTTAAAAAAAATACGCATCGTGCTGTGCTGTTTGTGTTTGCTTGAGTGCATTCGCGCGCTCTCGCTTTCTCCACTTTACAATTTTTTTGTTATGATTTATCTATTCCTGAGAGTTTATCTTATTTTTTATTTGTTTATTTAAATGAAGTCGACCAGTTGCCTGCCCTTCCTTTCATTATCCGTCACCGAGACAAACTGAACAAAGTTCTGAGGTCGACCTTGTAAAGATAAGGATTCAGGTCTGTCTGCTGTTTACCTTTGCTCCTGCGCGCACTGCCCTTCTCTCCACATTTATGTGTTTGTTTGTTTGTCTATCTAATCTTTTGGGTTTTTATTTCTAATGAGGTCGACCAGTTGTCTATTTATTATTTTTTTTACTACGCATCAAGCTGCGCTGCTTGTCTTTGCTCCTGTGTGCTCGCGCACTCTCGCCTTTTCCACTTATTTTTATTTTAGATTTATTTTTGATTTATTTTGTCAATTTAAAAAAAAATACGCATCGTGCTGTGCTGTTTGTGTTTGCTTGAGTGCATTCACGTGCTCTCGCTTTCTCCACTTTACAATTTTTTTGTTATATTTATCTATTCCTGAGAGTTTATCTTATTTTTTATTTGTTTATTTAAATGAAGTCGACCAGTTGCCTGACCTTCCTTCCATTATCCGTCACCGAGAGAAACTGAAGAAAGTTCTGAGGTCGACCTTGTAAAGATAAGGATTCAGGTCTGTCTGCTGTTTACCTTTGCTCCTGCGCCCACTGCCCTTCTCTCCACATTTATGTGTTTGTTTGTTTGTCTATCTAATCTTTTGGGTTTTTATTTCTAATGAGGTCGACCAGTTGTCTATTTATTATTTTTTTTTACTACGCATCAAGCTGCGCTGCTTGTCTTTGCTCCTGTGTGCTCGCGCACTCTCGCCTTTTCCACTTATTTTTATTTTTATTTTTGATTTATTTTGTCAATTTAAAAAAAATACGCATCGTGCTGTGCTGTTTGTGTTTGCTTGAGTGCATTCGCGCGCTCTCGCTTTCTCCACTTTACAATTTTTTTGTTATGATTTATCTATTCCTGAGAGTTTATCTTATTTTTTATTTGTTTATTTAAATGAAGTCGACCAGTTGCCTGCCCTTCCTTCCATTATCCGTCACCGAGACAAACTGAACAAAGTTCTGAGGTCGACCTTGTAAAGATAAGGATTCAGGTCTGTCTGCTGTTTACCTTTGCTCCTGCGCGCACTGCCCTTCTCTCCACATTTATGTGTTTGTTTGTTTGTCTATCTAATCTTTTGGGTTTTATTTCTAATGAGGTCGACCAGTTGTCTATTTATTATTTTTTTTACTACGCATCAAGCTGCGCTGCTTGTCTTTGCTCCTGTGTGCTCGCGCACTCTCGCCTTTTCCACTTATTTTTATTTTTGATTTATTTTTGATTTATTTTGTCAATTTAAAAAAAAATACGCATCGTGCTGTGCTGTTTGTGTTTGCTTGAGTGCATTCACGCTCTCGCTTTCTCCACTTTACAATTTTTTTGTTATATTTATCTATTCCTGAAGTTTATCTTATTTTTTATTTGTTTATTTAAATGAAGTCGACCAGTTGCCTGCCCTTCCTTCCATTATCCGTCACCGAGACAAACTGAACAAGTTCTGAGGTCGACCTTGTAAAGATAAGGATTCAGGTCTGTCTGCTGTTTACCTTTGCTCCTGCGCGCACTGCCCTTCTCTCCACATTTATGTGTTTGTTTGTTTGTCTATCTAATCTTTTGGGTTTTTATTTCTAATGAGGTCGACCAGTTGTCTATTTATTATTTTTTTTACTACGCATCAAGCTGCGCTGCTTGTCTTTGCTACTGTGTGCTCGCGCACTCTCGCCTTTTCCACTTATTTTTATTTTTGATTTATTTTTGATTTATTTTGTCAATTTAAAAAAAATACGCATCGTGCTGTGCTGTTTGTGTTTGCTTGAGTGCATTCGCGCGCTCTCGCTTTCTCCACTTTACAATTTTTTTGTTATATTTATCTATTCCGTAGAGTTTATCTTATTTTTTATTTGTTTATTTAAATGAAGTCGTCCAGTTGCCTGCCCTTCCTTCCATTATCCGTCACCGAGACAAACTGAACAAAGTTCTGAGGTCGACCTTGTAAAGATAAGGATTCAGGTCTGTCTGCTGTTTACCTTTGCTCCTGCGCGCACTGCCCTTCTCTCCACATTTATGTGTTTGTTTGTTTGTCTATCTAATCTTTTGGGTTGTTATTTATAATGAGGTCGACCAGTTTTCTATTTATTATTTCTTTTACTACGCATCAAGCTGCGCTGCTTGTCTTTGCTCCTGTGTGCTCGCGCACTCTCGCCTTTTCCACTTATTTTTATTTTTGATTTATTTTTGATTTATTTTGTCAATTTAAAAAAAATACGCATCGTGCTGTGCTGTTTGTGTTTGCTTGAGTGCATTCACGCGCTCTCGCTTTCCCCACTTTACAATTTTTTTGTTATTATTTATCTATTCCTGAAGTTTATCTTATTTTTTATTTGTTTATTTAAATGAAGTCGACCAGTTGCCTGCCCTTCCTTCCATTATCCGTCACCGAGTGAAACTGAACAAAGTTCTGAGGTCGACCTTGTAAAATAAGGATTCAGGTCTGTCTGCTGTTTACCTTTGCTCCTGCGCACTGCCCTTCTCTCCACATTTATGTGTTTGTTTGTTTGTCTATCTAATCTTTTGGGTTTTTATTTCTAATGAGGTCGACCAGTTGTCTATTTATTATTTTTTTTAGTACGCATCAAGATGCGCTGCTTGTCTTTGCTCTTGTGTGCTTGCGCTCTCTCGCCGTTTCCACTTATTTTTATTTTTGATTTATTTTTGATTTATTTTGTCAATTTAAAAAAAATACGCATCGTGCTGTGCTGTTTGTGTTTGCTTGAGTGCATTCGCGCGCTCTCGCTTTCTCCACTTTACAATTTTTTTGTTATTATTTATCTATTCCTGAGAGTTTATCTTATTTTTTATTTGTTTATTTAAATGAAGTCGACCAGTTGCCTGCCCTTCCTTCCATTATCCGTCACCGAGACAAACTGAACAAAGTTCTGAGGTCGACCTTGTAAAGATAAGGATTCAGGTCTGTCTGCTGTTTACCTTTGCTCCTGCGCGCACTGCCCTTCTCTCCACATTTATGTGTTTGTTTGTTTGTCTATCTAATCTTTTGGGTTTTTATTTCTAATGAGGTCGACCAGTTGTCTATTTATTATTTTTTTTACTACGCATCAAGCTGCGCTGCTTGTCTTTGCTCCTGTGTGCTCGCGCACTCTCGCCTTTTCCACTTATTTTTATTTTGATTTATTTTTGATTTATTTTGTCAATTTAAAAAAAAATACGCATCGTGCTGTGCTGTTTGTGTTTGCTTGAGTGCATTCGCGCGCTCTCGCTTTCTCCACTTTACAATTTTTTTGTTATGATTTATCTATTCCTGAGAGTTTATCTTATTTTTTATTTGTTTATTTAAATGAAGTCGACCAGTTGCCTGCCCTTCCTTCCATTATCCGTCACCGAGACAAACTGAACAAAGTTCTGAGGTCGACCTTGTAAAGATAAGGATTCAGGTCTGTCTGCTGTTTACCTTTGCTCCTGCCCGCACTGCCCTTCTCTCCACATTTATGTGTTTGTTTGTTTGTCTATCTAATCTTTTGGGTTTTTATTTCTAATGAGGTCGACCAGTTGTCTATTTATTATTTTTTTTACTACGCATCAAGCTGCGCTGCTTGTCTTTGCTCCTGTGTGCTCGCGCACTCTCGCCTTTTCCACTTATTTTTATTTTTGATTCATTTTGTCAATTTAAAAAAAAATACGCATCGTGCTGTGCTGTTTGTGTTTGCTTGAGTGCATTCGCGCGCTCTCGCTTTCTCCACTTTACAATTTTTTTGATATTATTTATCTATTCCTGAGAGTTTATCTTATTTTTTATTTGTTTATTTAAATGAAGTCGACCAGTTGCCTGCCCTTCCTTCCATTATCCGTCACCGAGACAAACTGAACAAAGTTCTGAGGTCGACCTTGTAAAGATAAGGATTCAGGTCTGTCTGCTGTTTACCTTTGCTCCTGCGCGCACTGCCCTTCTCTCCACATTTATGTGTTTGTTTGTTTGTCTATCTAATCTTTTGGGTTTTTATTTCTAATGAGGTCGACCAGTTGTCTATTTATTATTTTTTTTACTACGCATCAAGCTGCGCTGCTTGTCTTTGCTCCTGTGTGCTCGCGCACTCTCGCCTTTTCCACTTATTTTTATTTTAGATTTATTTTTGATTTATTTTGTCAATTTAAAAAAAAATACGCATCGTGCTGTGCTGTTTCTGTTTGCTTGAGTGCATTCGCGCGCTCTCGCTTTCTCCACTTTACAATTTTTTGTTATGATTTATCTATTCCTGAGAGTTTATCTTATTTTTTATTTGTTTATTTAAATGAAGTCGACCAGTTGCCTGCCCTTCCTTCCATTATCCGTCACCGAGACAAACTGAACAAAGTTCTGAGGTCGACCTTGTAAAGATAAGGATTCAGGTCTGTCTGCTGTTTACCTTTGCTCCTGCCCGCACTGCCCTTCTCTCCACATTTATGTGTTTGTTTGTTTGTCTATCTAATCTTTTGGGTTTTTATTTCTAATGAGGTCGACCAGTTGTCTATTTATTATTTTTTTTACTACGCATCAAGCTGCGCTGCTTGTCTTTGCTCCTGTGTGCTCGCGCACTCTCGCCTTTTCCACTTATTTTTATTTTTGATTCATTTTGTCAATTTAAAAAAAAATACGCATCGTGCTGTGCTGTTTGTGTTTGCTTGAGTGCATTCGCGCGCTCTCGCTTTCTCCACTTTACAATTTTTTTGATATTATTTATCTATTCCTGAGAGTTTATCTTATTTTTTATTTGTTTATTTAAATGAAGTCGACCAGTTGCCTGCCCTTCCTTCCATTATCCGTCACCGAGACAAACTGAACAAAGTTCTGAGGTCGACCTTGTAAAGATAAGGATTCAGGTCTGTCTGCTGTTTACCTTTGCTCCTGCGCGCACTGCCCTTCTCTCCACATTTATGTGTTTGTTTGTTTGTCTATCTAATCTTTTGGGTTTTTATTTCTAATGAGGTCGACCAGTTGTCTATTTATTATTTTTTTTACTACGCATCAAGCTGCGCTGCTTGTCTTTGCTACTGTGTGCTCGCGCACTCTCGCCTTTTCCACTTATTTTTATTTTAGATTTATTTTTGATTTATTTTGTCAATTTAAAAAAAAATACGCATCGTGCTGTGCTGTTTCTGTTTGCTTGAGTGCATTCACGCGCTCTCGCTTTCTCCACTTTACAATTTTTTCGTTATTATTTATCTATTCCTGAAGTTTATCTTATTTTTTATTTGTTTATTTAAATGAAGTCGACCAGTTGCCTGCCCTTCCTTCCATTATCCGTCACCGAGAGAAACTGAACAAAGTTCTGAGGTCGACCTTGTAAAGATAAGGATTCAGGTCTGTCTGCTGTTTACCTTTGCTCCTGCGCCCACTGCCCTTCTCTCCACATTTATGTGTTTGTTTGTTTGTCTATCTAATCTTTTGGGTTTTTATTTCTAATGAGGTCGACCAGTTGTCTATTTATTATTTTTTTTACTACGCATCAAGCTGCGCTGCTTGTCTTTGCTCCTGTGTGCTCGCGCACTCTCGCCTTTTCCACTTATTTTTATTTTTGATTTATTTTGTCAATTTAAAAAAAATACGCCTCGTGCTGTGCTGTTTGTGTTTGCTTGAGTGCATTCGCGCGCTCTCGCTTTCTCCACTTTACAATTTTTTTGTTATGATTTATCTATTCCTGAGAGTTTATCTTATTTTTTATTTGTTTATTTAAATGAAGTCGACCAGTTGCCTGCCCTTCCTTCCATTATCCGTCACCGAGACAAACTGAACAAAGTTCTGAGGTCGACCTTGTAAAGATAAGGATTCAGGTCTGTCTGCTGTTTACCTTTGCTCCTGCGCGCACTGCCCTTCTCTCCACATTTATGTGTTTGTTTGTTTGTCTATCTAATCTTTTGGGTTTTTATTTCTAATGAGGTCGACCAGTTGTCTATTTATTATTTTTTTTACTACGCATCAAGCTGCGCTGCTTGTCTTTGCTCCTGTGTGCTCGCGCACTCTCGCCTTTTCCACTTATTTTTATTTTAGATTTATTTTTGATTTATTTTGTCAATTTGAAAAAAAATACGCATCGTGCTGTGCTGTTTCTGTTTGCTTGAGTGCATTCACGCGCTCTCGCTTTCTCCACTTTACAATTTTTTTGTTATTATTTATCTATTCCTGAGAGTTTATCTTATTTTTTATTTGTTTATTTAAATGAAGTCGACCAGTTGCCTGCCCTTCCTTCCATTATCCGTCACCGAGCGAAACTGAACAAAGTTCTGAGGTCGACCTTGTAAAAGATAAGGATTCAGGTCTGTCTGCTGTTTACCTTTGCTCCTGCGCCCACTGCCCTTCTCTCCACATTTATGTGTTTGTTTGTTTGTCTATCTAATCTTTTGGGTTTTTATTTCTAATGAGGTCGACCAGTTGTCTATTTATTATTTTTTTTACTACGCATCAAGCTGCGCTGCTTGTCTTTGCTCCTGTGTGCTCGCGCACTCTCGCCTTTTCCACTTATTTTTATTTTGATTTATTTTGTCAATTTAAAAAAAATACGCCTCGTGCTGTGCTGTTTGTGTTTGCTTGAGTGCATTCGCGCGCTCTCGCTTTCTCCACTTTACAATTTTTTTGTTATGATTTATCTATTCCTGAGAGTTTATCTTATTTTTTATTTGTTTATTTAAATGAAGTCGACCAGTTGCCTGCCCTTCCTTCCATTATCCGTCACCGAGACAAACTGAACAAAGTTCTGAGGTCGACCTTGTAAAGATAAGGATTCAGGTCTGTCTGCTGTTTACCTTTGCTCCTGCGCGCACTGCCCTTCTCTCCACATTTATGTGTTTGTTTGTTTGTCTATCTAATCTTTTGGGTTTTTATTTCTAATGAGGTCGACCAGTTGTCTATTTATTATTTTTTTTACTACGCATCAAGCTGCGCTGCTTGTCTTTGCTCCTGTGTGCTCGCGCACTCTCGCCTTTTCCACTTATTTTTATTTTAGATTTATTTTTGATTTATTTTGTCAATTTGAAAAAAAATACGCATCGTGCTGTGCTGTTTCTGTTTGCTTGAGTGCATTCACGCGCTCTCGCTTTCTCCACTTTACAATTTTTTTGTTATTATTTATCTATTCCTGAGAGTTTATCTTATTTTTTATTTGTTTATTTAAATGAAGTCGACCAGTTGCCTGCCCTTCCTTCCATTATCCGTCACCGAGAGAAACTGAACAAAGTTCTG